>NC_041397.2:140839783-141119783 GCF_900747795.2 Erpetoichthys calabaricus | reverse complement strand
CCCATGTCTGAATGGGTTTCCACAGGGTTCTCCGGTTTCCTCCCACAATACAAAGACATGCAGGTTAGGTAGACTGGAGACACTAAATTGGCCCTAGTGTGTAGTTGGTGTGTGTGTGTGTGTTCACCCTGTCATAGACTGGTGCCCTGTCTAGGGTATGTTCCTGCCTTGCACTTTATGCTAACATGATTAGGCTCCAGTACCCCCTGCGACTCTGTTCAGGAATAAGCAGGTTACAAAATGACTGACTGAACACAAAGCATAAACTGATAGCTGCTACAGAGCAGTGGCTCCCCCAGATAAACTGCACTAATTGCATGTGAATTTGTAACAACGGAGATATTAATGATGCATTGTAAAGTAACATGCTAATTTTTAATGCAGCAGTACGACATCTTAATAAGAAATGGCATTAATATTAAGATAGCAGGGATAAATAATAGATTAACCAATTAAGGGAGATTTGCCTCATGGACTCAAAATAAAATGAGGTTTATATTTCCAGATAAATGTTTTAAATGGGAATTTCCTTATGAAGGTCAGTCAGTATCCAACTTGATATATCCTAACACTGGGGTCTGCTGGAGCCAATCCCAGCCAGCACAGGGCGCAAGGCAGCAACAAACCCCAGGCAGGGTGCCAGCCCACCGCAGGGCACACACACTAGGGACAATTTAGGCTCGCCAATGCATCTAACCTGCAAGTCTTTGGACTGTGGGGGGAAACCGGAGCAACCCCATGCAGACACGGGAGAACATGCAAACTCCACTCTAGGAGGACCCGGGAAGTGAACCCAGGTCTCCTTACTGCGAGGCAGCAGCGCTACCACTGTGCCACCATGCCGCCCTCCTGATGAAGGTTATAGGGTAATTTCTGCAACATGCAGTAATTTCAATGGAGAAAGAAGAGAATAAGGTCTTTTCAAGTTTTAATGTTAGTAGCACCTTTTATAGTGACCAATGTACTCATTTAATATTAGCACAAGTCACCCATCTATAGCCATACAGTGAAGGGATAATAACAGACTTCATTCAGAGCATGTATGGAAAAGGCACTTAGTTTACTAGTTCGGCATCCGCCATACACACTACCACAGGAGTCGCCGCAACTATGCCTGAGTCATGGTTATGCCACAACTTAAGAAGTTTTATGTGGTAGACCTTTTCAGTTGGACACCTGTTAGCCTGGTGAATTAAGTAATCTACCAAGCCTTTATGTTTCTTGACTTCATAAGGTACTTGCCAGGTGGCCAGTAGCTTAAAATGTGATGTGGGGACATGCACCAATCACTCTGCTTCCCTAGGCAAAATTCACAAAGTCAACAGCCTCTATTATATATCTGGGTTTCCGAACGCTAAGCCCTCTCCATATGTTTTTAGACCAGGGGTCTTATTTTAGCAAATCAGCCGCGTAAGGCCACACATATCCAATGATATTAGGGAAGGAGGGCACACCTCCACCTCCTAGCTCTCATGGATTATATTAATGAGACTGCAGGGCTATTTCTCAAACAAAAATTCAAAGGGAGAACCAGTGGATATCTGAGGTACCTCCCAAGAGGCAAACATGACAAGAGACAGGAACTGGTCCCAGTCTCTTTTCTAAGCATTTGTTTGAGCATTTGGTTAAAATGCTCAATCAATCTGTCTGTCTGTGGATTGGTATATAAAGTTTTGTGATGCATGATGAATAGCAATCTGGCTATTTCCCTGAAGGTGGTGGTCATGAAGGGTTTCCCTTGGTCCGTTAGTACTTCTCTGGAGATACTGCCATACACAAATACCCGCATTAGTTCCCAGTCAATGTTCTTGGAGGTAGCCATCCTGAGGGAAACAACCTCTGGGCACATAATGTACACAGTCCACAAGAACTAAAATGTATTTATGCTCCTAGTTGACTAAGTCCAAGCTGATTGGCTCAAACAGGGTGTAAATGTTCAGCAAAGGGATAAGAGGTGTGTGGTCTCGTGGTGGGATTTGTGTCTGTTGACAATCTGGGCAAGACCTGCAATACCAGTGCACATCTTCATGCATGCCTTGCCAATAGAATCATGCAGTGATACATTCAGGGTTTTTTTCAGCTCCTAAATGAGTCCCCAGGAGATGTGCATGTGCCAAGTCACATACTTTGTGGCAAGGCCATAAGATGAAGAGTTGGTGTCTAAGTTCGTCTTGGAAGTCAGCCACATGTTACAACAGATATAACAAAGTTTTCTATAACATAGTATGGTCTCGGTGGCATGAATTCAGTGGTTGGGAGACTTTTTACTGCAGCAAATGCATTCCTGTTACACTTCAAGAATCGTTGTTCCAGTGCTCATGTTTGAATAAAGTCGGCAGAGAGCAAAATTGAAGCTGCAGGGTGGGAATAGGGCCAGACGTTGCTTGCTTCGATGCTGTCGTGTCAGGTGTCTGCGTCATTGATGGTAACATAGACTTGTCGACCCTCCAGTCACCCAGATTCGCAATGTCATATTGGGTAGCCACACCCTTCCCTGCTTGCTTACATAGCTGGGGTTCACCTTCAGCTGGGCAGACTCTGTCCATGACCAGTTTCATCTTACCAGGCTGATGTAGTGGTCTCTTTTTGCCTTTTCTTTGTGACAATCATGACCCAGTACCACAGTATACAGAGGTTGTGGCACCACCACCCCCCCAAGTTCTTTGTAAGTTTCCTCGTACTAACAGCTAGCAAAACACAGTAGGGTAGTGCCATGCCTTGGTGTGGATACAGGTCAGATGGCCCTCTTTACCATCGTACTATTGCGATGGGACGTATCTGAAGGCAACGATGGTAGTGTTGCTGCTGGAGTTGTAGAAGGCTTGGATGAGGAATCCATTTACCTGTAATGTGCCTATAAAGGGAAGAACCTGAGGAGTAAGCACAACTGCACAACAGTACCTGTCTCTTGAGGCCTATCCACATACCATGGCATCGTCAAAGTGAGGACAGTCAGTCACTACATGTCCCAGTTCAGTATAGCAGTAGCACCGTAGGGGAGTGGTCCCTTTTCCAGGGTGCTACATTGATCTCCTTTGTTCTTTCCTCAGGTTTTGGCATCTTGGAGGTTTGGGGCCTTCACCACGCCTCAGATCACTCATTCTGGAAAGCTGTATGATGTTGCTCTAGGATTTCTACTAGATCTTCCATATCTGCCCAGGATTGTCAGTAGACAGGATGGGCTAGGTCTTCTGGTAGTGCATGTAGCAAAAATTCTTCTACCATCTCAACCACCCGCTTTGCAGTATTTTCACCCTGGAGTAGCCAGCGAGCAAGCTTCCTCCATAGGTTGAAGGCTGATCTGTCAGGATCAAATAGTCAGTCCTAGCATTGCTTGGCCTGACAGACTGGCATTAATCCATAGCAAGCTACAATCTCGCGTGTCAGGGTAGGATAGTCTGCAGTGGCATTCTCATCCATGTCATAATATGCCCCCTGGGCTTCCAAAGGCGGGATGTGCAGGACCTTGTCTTCTTGCAAAAAGGTGAGCATCTACTGCATCATGTCATCAGTTTGGAGGCTCGGAGCCTAATCAGAGGCACAACACGGCCTAGCCTTCTTTACAGAAAAGTGCATATTCCCAAATTTGGCGACCTTTGGCATTCCATAGCAGATGTGAACAGAAGAAGTTTCGAAAGACATCACATGAATAATGTAAATATACATTATTATCGTAAATAATTGTTACTTTTGTACTTTGATTTGATGTCAACAGTTTTCGAAGCTCGAACTTGTAAACAGTAAATCATAGGGATCCTGTTGTTAAGTTATGGTCCCCATTAGTTGGCAAATGCAGAATATTTGAACAGTTTGATGCTTTTTATACTCTTGCCATATGACGCCATGTTGGCCAGTAGCAGCAGATCCAGCAAACATTATAAGAGTGGTGCCGCTAAACGAAAGGCATGCCTGCAACAGGAATTGAAAAACACTAGGCTTACCAAGATTTCTAGCTTTCTCAAAACTGAACAAGGGTCAGTGGTAGTAAATGAGAATGCTGATGCTGGCGAGCAGGTTATGCAGGCAGTGCAGTGAGTGAAATGGTTGCAACTACCGAGTCTGGAAATAGAGATACAACAGCTGCAGATCAGGTGCTATCTGCTGAAACAGTTCAAACCTGAGAAACTACTGAAGACAAACAAGCAACATATATAACAAAGCAATTTCCTACTGACAAGGCAAATTTATTGGAACCATTGATGCGTGACGATAAACAATTTGTGATTTCAGTAGGTCCATGTCATCCATCTGGAACATTTCCTCACGATCCAAGTCAAAAAGGCCGGTGCTTCTCTGACTCATATTACACTAAAGTCAACCAAGCAGGGATCATGCTTAAAAAAACTACTATTATGCTATTCACCGGGTGGAGATTATGTGTATTGTGAGGCCTGTTGGCTATTCTCCAAAAACCAAAATTCATCGTGGGTAACAGGATCCTGTGACTGGGGATGTCTTTCATACATACTCGATGTTCACAAAAATTCAGCCAACCACATTCAGTGCTGCATGACTCTTGACCAATGGCGTTTGAACAAAACCCTTTCAGCAGAAATGGAAAATTCTGTGTGAAGGAAGTCAACTACAGGAGACAAGTCATAGACAGAATGATTAATGTTACAGTAATGTTGCCTGCATCAAATTTGCCATTCAGGGGGCATAACGAACATGGCAATGACAACAAAAACTGTGGAAACGTCCTATCCCTGGTAAGGTTGCTTGCAAGATATGATCCTGAGCTTGAAAAACTGCTGGCCATGCCTCAGGACCCTGTGAGATACCTCAGTCCTATATTACAAAACAAATTGATAAGTTTGCTTACAAGCCATGTCAAGGAGACCATTCTTTCTGACATCAAGGCTGCACCCTACTTCTCACTTATGGTGGACACAACACAGGATGTTGCCAAAATTGGCCATCTTAGCCAAGTTATCCGATATGTTTGCGTCGAAACTGATGCTGCTAAGCCAGAAAACTTGAAAATGAATAAATCATTCGTAGGATTTGTCACAGTCCATGATCAATCTGCCAGTGGCCTTTGAGACACAATTGTGAAAGAATGTATCGATGATAATAAGTTGGATATATCTAAACTGCAAGGACAAAGTTATGACGGGGTGGCATGTATGACTGGAATTTATAGGTTCAAGCTAGACTTTTGGGTAAAGAACCACAACCTGTTTATGTCCATTGTGCTGCTCTCAATTTGAACCTACTCTTGAATGATGCAGTATCAGACGTTACAGATGTAAAGACTTTTTTTCAGACTTGTCTAACAGATCTATGTCTTCTTTGGTCATAGTATCAGCCAGAGGAATACACTTTTTCAGCAATGTGAGCCTGGATCAAATAACAGTGAAACTTTGAAGAGATTATATCCAACAAGATGTTTGTCAAGACATGATTGTCTCGTGGCCATTCGTTTTCATTTTGTGGATGTACTGAAAGTGTTGACAAGAATTACTCTCAGAAGCAATAACCAGTGCTGTTGTTCTGAAGATGCAGATAGAACGTTTCGATTTCATTTTTGTCTTGATGACAGACATTTTGCAGATCATTCATTGTATTTCAAAGTTACTGCAGTCTCCACAGTGTGATGTAAGCAAGGCATCAGTTCTTCTCAAACCATCAAACAGAAAAATTCAGGGCATTCCTGAAAAGTATGCTGCCTTCTGTGAATCTGCTGCGGGGTGTTAATGATCAGTTCGAAGAAGGATGAGTCACCAGAAAGAAAGGTTTTTTTTGATGAATTATGTGAAGACCAGTAATGGTACACTTGTCTTGCTCTTTTGCTCTGCATCAGCCTGTCATAAATGCTGAGTGCGCTCTTCATAGTTTTCATACCCTTTCTTTGTATGTTTAGTATTCCTTTGCTCAGAGGTTGATGCGCTTCCTGCTTCCTGAGCAGCTCTTCTTTTCATCACCCTAGCGGCCCATTCTTCTTTCGTCTGCATCTTTTCTCATTGAAACTGATTAAGTCAGTGTTTGTGTTGCAATTATTTAGTATGTTTTTCTTAATTTTGGCTGGCACTTAAGTCTTCAATCTGCTTCAAGAATGATTTAAGATATGAAGACGTGGAGGAAGTGATGGTAAAGGTGGTAGCGATGATGCCTGTCTAGCTATCTGCCTCAAGAATAATTTGAGATATGGAGAGGTAGCCCCGCAAGCGAACAGTAGAGGTTACATAGTATGTGTGTACCAAATTTCAGGTCAATATGTCAAATAGTTTGTGAGCTACAGGTGATTTAAAATCCTGGACAGACAAACGGACAGCCACGGTAGCGTAAGATAACAGACTTGTGTGTGCTGAGAACTGGTTTAAAGTCAATGTCTTTCTTGCTACAGTGGACAAAATGTGTGGACAACTAAAACAGTGGTTTCATAGTCTCGATGCAGTAACTTCAGCGTTCAATGTCTTGTTACCATCAACTGTGACCTTGATGGCTGACGAATTGTATGCTGCTGCCGATCTTCTTGTTGAACGCTATAACACTGACATTTCACCAGCGTTTTCTGCTCAATTGTTGTCATTTCATGCATGATTTCAATCCATCTTGTCAACCAAGTTGACTGTTTTCGCAGTAGCTGAACTGTTGCTGAGAGATCACTGTTCACTGTTGTCTACTTTCAGTGACGTTTACAAGCCTTACGTGTTACTGCTGACTATACCAATAACTGTTGCTGCATGTGAACGATTGTTCTCCAAGTTAAAACTCATCAAAGATTACTTCAGAAGCATCATGTTGTAAGACAGACATAACGGTTTGTCTATATCCTCAATAGAAAACGAGTGCGCCAGACAACTTGATGTGTCAAACATTGTTGAGACTTTTGCGCAACAGAAGGCACACAAGCAAGTATTTTAAGGTACTACTGATATTATAAGTAATATGATTTGTGACTTGTTAGTCAGTTCAATTTTTGTAAGCTTTAACAGTTTAACATACCTGTAATCTATTTTATTGTGTACCTTAATATGGCTTATTGTGTCACTACTGTGAGGATTTGTGACCATGACCACCTGATGATGTCCATTTTCTCAGAACTTGTGTAAAACAGGTCAATTGTGTAGTAGTATCCTGTCAGCCTGTGTTGTCGTTTTAATTTGTTACAAACTTAAATTGATTCATTTTATAGCACAGAAGTTTCTTCTTTCTAGCTTATGTTACATTTTAATCATCTTCAGTCACAAAGTTGTCTTGGAAAAGTAAGCAAGTCCACATTTTACATATATTTATGTACTACTACTACTACCCACACTTCCCACATTCCATTCCCACAATTTATTTTATTTTTGCTAACTTACAGTGGCTGTAATAAAGCAATTAAAAAAGTTATTACAAATTCCATTTAGAGAGCTGGTTTGTTTGTCACCAACATGTGATCTGATAGAGACGCGGTCGTGGACGCCACTGCCCAGCTGGCTCCTAGGACCTAGTTGCAAATAAATTACTAACAGTTATGCTAGACAGGAGTATCCCACCTCAGTGCGCTGCAGAAGGGCCTTCAGCAAGCAATTACACCACTAGTCACTACTCCATACTATCCGATCCTGGTAGTTGCATTGTGGAACTAAGTCGAGCCTTTTCTATTATCTTCTGCTCTTCATGATTTTTATTGACAGAATATTAAGAAGCGGCTAAGGTTGGGGGTGTCAGATGAGAGAAGAACTCAAACCTCCAAATATAATATTTCGATCCTCTCCCAAAAAAGAATGCCTTGTGTCATTTAGTTCTGTGATGAGCGGCTGTCTCACTTAAAAAATGTCAAGCTTCGTCGTTAAATTGACTAACAGACTGGTGCACCAGAAGCAGTCTTGTAAACATTATACTAGTGAAGTTTAAAGTGTGGATCCTGGGAGGCTGGGCTCATTCTCTGTGATTTTGAAAATCTAGTAACCCAAAATATCTCACCCCAGGAGCATTTCAGACCTTTAAATAAATAATGGGAAACTAATTGCTTAGTGTGACGCAGTCCTGACAACTATACTGTATATTGTTCCTAAAATGGTTCCTTATTGCCAGGAACGAAGGGTCTCAGATGCAGGACTGCAGCTCACTGGCAGGAGACAAAAAAAGAAAAACACTCAAGAATGGCAGAGGATACAGATTAATTGTCATCAATATTATTCTGGTAACTGTTTTTGAATGATGATTTGTGTGTTCCATACATAATTCTTTTGAGGATTGAGACAATAAGAGCATAAGTCTGGTGGTTTAATTTACCCCCTTTTCTAATTATGTGCTTAATTATGAGTTATGACATCAGCAATGCATTCTCTTCTTGAAAGTTTCACTGATTTGGTAAACTTTAGAGTAGACACTGTGCAGTCTGGAAAATAGTGTTCTGACATCTGCCAAATCCTGGTACGTACATCATACTACCAAATAGCGATGTGTGATTCCTGAAGACACATGACTCCAGAAGACAAGTTTTTATTTCTCCAAAGTCCAATGGCAGCATGTTTTACACCACTCCAGCCATCACTTGGCACTGAATATAGTTATTTTAGTCTTCTGTGCAGCTGTTTGGCCGTGGAAACCTATTTTATGAAGCTCCTGATGCACAGTTTTTGTGTTGATGCTGCTTCCAGAGGCAGTTTCGAAATCGGTTGCAAGTGATACAACATAGTATAGGCAATTTTTAATCTTTATGTTCTTCAGCTGTCTGTGGCTTTGCTCTGTGTGGTCTATCTGTCTGTGGCTGAGCTGTTGTTACTCCTAGATGTTTCCACTTCACAATAAAAGCACTTACAGTCCATCAGAACTGATCTAACAGATGAGAAATGTCATGTACTGACTTGAGGCAAAGGTGGCATCCTATGACAGTGCCACATTCAAAGTCAGTAAGCTCTTCAGTACGACCCATTCTACTACCAATGTTTGTCAATGAAGATTGTATGGCTATGCACTTGAGTAAGGTGGCATCCTCTGACAGTGCCACATTTAAAGTCAGTAAGCTCTTCAGTACGACCCATTCTACTACCAATGTTTGTCAATGAAGATTGTATGGCTATGCACTTGAGTTTTTTCCTACTGTTAACAGTGTGTGCATAATTGAATCTCAGAAATACTTTGGAGTATCATACCTATAGTACTCCCCAAAATAGTGGTGCATGTGCATAATAATAATAGCCAAGTGTTATTTGGGTTTGGAATTTACTCACATGTACCGTTTTCACTCCACACTTTTATAAAATGCAAATGAATTACAGTTTCTCAGCTCCTGATCAACCTGAAAACTAGCACAAGAAATTCTAAAGAATGGTGAGACCTCCTGATGAGTGGGATGCTTTAACAGAGGATGTTTACATTATAAAAAGTTGTGTTCTTGTTATTCTACAGTCACAAAGGTTTTGAAGTGGCATCCTCATTTATGACAACTTTACCTTAATGATAAGAATTCACACTGCTATTAATAATTTTAATTGTAATTACTTCACTTACCAGAGACTTTCTGGCAAGTGGTTTGCACTGCCACAGGCACTTCAAAAGATTTATCAGTTCACACAACTTTCTCTTCTTCTTTTTAAAGACATCAAAGGGCAGTTTATATATTAACCTGATAATCAGAGCTATCTGTGTGTATAAGACATGGCTCCTCTTTTGTGAGCTGTCAGACAGGCAAACCCTCCATGCACTGCCTCACTGCCCATGACTGTGGGACTACTAGCAGTCCAGATCCCTGTGGTCCTAACAGATATTTAATATGCATAGGGATCTTCTAGGCTCCAGCAGGCAAAGCCTGGCAAAGGCAGCCCCGGGCTTAAACGCTAGGTAGCATTACTCAAGCGTGTCAAATGAATATTATTTGCATGGGGAATTTAAATTATTAAAGTACGAAGGGCATTAGGAGAATAAGTCCTTCATCAGGACATTTTAAGCTTAGCTTTTTTAGCGAACATAAAATTCTCCAGACAGCTTGCTGTCTCTCTGCAAGTTCCAACTGAGCAGTGGGGTAGCGGTATGAAAGGATTCATAGTCTTTGTGAAAATGTGTTTGATAGAATACTACAGTTTTCTTTTTTTTTTTTTTATTTATTAATTTTATTGTAATCATTCCATACAAATAGATCAATTTATACAAAAAAAGATTGAAGACAAATCAAACCCCACCCTTGAGAAGGAGAGCATGGCCAAAGGAGAATTGCTAAGGGCTTTTCAATAGGGCAAAAATAAACAAGGAAAAAAAAAAAAAAAAAAATATATATATATATATATATATATAAATAAATAAATGGAGAAGGAAAAGAAATGTGGAAATAATTGTTTCTTCTTATTCTAAAATATTATTGATTAGATCCTGCCAGGTTTTGAAAAAATTCTGTACAGATCCTTTACCTGAGAATTTGATTTTTTCCAATTTCAAATAATATAAAACATTGGTTTCTCACTGACTTATCAGAGGAGAGTTAGGATTCTTCCAATTTAACAAAATACTGTAAGTCTGCGTGCCAAAAGTGTAGTGAATGTAATCACCGTTTGGTTGTCCTTCTCCACTCCAAGTCCATCTGGAAGAACACCAAACACAGCTGTTAATGGGTTAGGAGGGATTGTGATACCAAGGCTGTCTGAAAGGCACTTAAAATTTTGGTCCAAAATGATGTTAATTTGGTGCATGCCCAAAACATGTCACCCAGTGAGGCAGGAGCTTGGTTGCAGTGTTCGCAGGTTGGGTCTTGCCCTGGAAACATTTTGGACAGTTTTAAGTGAGACAGATGACCTCGATATATCATTTTTAGTTGAATAATTCTATGCTTTGCGCATATGGAGCTCGAGTGAATTCTCTGCAATGCTACCTTCCACTCCTTTTCTGATATATTAATTAAGAGATCTTTTTCCCATTGTCCTCTTGGATCTTTGAAAGGAATGGACTCTAACAAAATTTTATATAATGCGGAAATCGTGTCTAATTCCTCAAGAATACTACAATGTGTTTGATAGAATACTACAGTTTTCTATTGTTAATCTCTCTCACCTTAATTGTCACCCTTGTACAGTAGTTGTTTTGTGGGCCGGGGCAGTGAATGGTGATGCTAGTAAAAAAATGTAACCATTAAAAATAAAACTTTGTCTTATGTAGTACCTTTAACAGAATTTACCAGTACAAGATGCTTAATAAGGAATACATTTAATTTATTCATTTTTGTTGTGTAACTTACATGGACAAGCCTAGGCTAATGAAACAATTTACAAATGTTTTACAGTTCAAGTAAATAGCATGGATTAAATGCATAGACTGCACAAAATATTTCTATCCATGCATGCTCTCATACACACACACACACACACCCACCCACACACGCACACACATATACAGGATATACATATATATGGGAAGGGCATGTCTTAGAGATATGGGAACAGTTAAGAATATAGGAAATAATTTAAATGTATCACCTTTACTAACCCAGATTCTGTTTGCCTTAGAGTGAAGAAGGACTTATCTGAAGAACACTGATGTCACTTTTACACATCATCTTGCCTGTTCCATCTCCGTCTCCAAGTGCCACTTGACCTGCAGACAATGGGTCAGTTCTGACCAGGAGTGTGGTGAAGACGGAAGTCAGAGAGATGAGCTGCCATTCTTACCTCATGTGTCACATTATCTCAAAGTGCTATTCTTTTACTTTTTTGTTTCAAAAGTCTATTAATCCTGGAATTTAAAATGGGGAGTACCATCTCTCTCTTTTTGTTCCCTAGAGACTGATTTACTATCTATCTATCTATCTATCTATCTATCTATCTATCTATCTATCTATCTATCTATCTATCTATCTATCTATCTATCTATCTATCTATCTATCTATCTATCTATCTATCTATCTATCTATCTATCTATCTATCTATCTATCTATCTATCTATCTATCTACTGAGCATTCCCATGACTTGTGTATGGACTACAATACCACTCTGGCTCATGAAAAGGGACTGTCATTCACAACTCTGCAGACGAGAAGTTCCCAGACTCAATGATCCATCAAGACCCAGCTGCTACTGCAGGAAACCCCTCCCCTTCTGGAAAGAAAAAAAAACTATATAATGGCCATGACTACATCTAGCCAACAGTCTCATTATGGACTTGCATCAGGAATACATTCCTCACTTGATTGCTTTCATTTTTGCAGTGTTTATGGGATTTACCTGGTGATCAAACTCTTTACCTGTGTATTGCCTTATCTTTTACTATATATATATATCCTCCCTACAAGCTTTGTACTCTTCCTCCCGACTCTGGCCGATGGCTTCTGCCAATTGGCCCCTTTTTATAGGACTCCAGGTGCCTAATGAGCTTCTTCCGGCAGCACTTCTGGGTGTGGTGGATGTGCTGCCAAATAGGGCCGTGAAAACATCCATGCATCACCAGGCAGCGGCCACAGGCCCCAAAAGGGTTGAGCTTCTATGCTTATGAACCATTGCCCCGCTGGAAACCAAGGGGGCTGCCCTCTGTTAGTCCAGGGGAGAAACTGTCCTTGAAATACTCTCTTCCCCGGTCCTCCCAAAGTCAGGGTGTCCCACCACAATATATAGTAGATATATATACTGTATATATATGTGTATTTTAATATTTATATATAACTATATATATTTAAAAACCACCTGCCTAATATGGTGTAGGTCCCCCTTGTGCAGACAAACCAGCTCTGACCCATCAAGGCATGGACTCCACAAAGGCTCTGAAGCCCCCTGTGGTATCTGGCACCAAGACGTTAGTAACAGATCCTTTAACTCATGTAAGATGTGAGGTGGCCTCCAAAGATCACATGTGTTTTTCCAGCACATCCCACAGATACTCAATTGGACTGGTATCTGGAGAATTTGGAAGCCAAGTCATCACTTTGTACTCTAACTATGTTCTGCAAATCTTTTCTGAACCATTTTTGCAGTGTGGCACAGTGCATTATCCTGCTTAATGAGACCACTGGTATCAGAGAATACTGTTGTCATGATGGGGTGTATTTTGTCTGAAACAATATTTAGGTAGGTAGTATCTGTCAAAGTAATATCCACATGAATGCCAGGACCCAAGCTTTTGTAGCGAAACATTGCCAAGAGCATCCTGCTGCCATTTCTTAATCAAGTAAATAATGTACACGTCCATTCATATGATCTCAAAAAAACACGATTCATCAGATCAGGCCACCTTCTTCCAATGTCATTTATAAAGTCCATGATCCAGAACACTGTGGGCACATCCACCAGTATCGCCTCAAGCGTATTCACCAACAATATATATATTAGTTTTAAAATTATATCATATAATGACTAGCAGACAAAAAGAATATGAGAAAATGAATAAATCATAAGATAGTAAATGAGATTGAGTAATTAGTAAGTGAAGAAATCATCTCAGTGTACTTTAAAATGAAAAAGTATAAAGTATGATAAAGATAATAATGAAGATTGTTTTCACAGGAGCCATTTTCAAGGTTGGTTCTTATGTTTTGCCAGTTGCTGCCAAGGTAGGAGCCACTTAGTGCCACAATGAGCTGAATAAGTGGTCCAGAAAATGGATCAATGAATGGATGGACCTTGTACAGGGATCATATCATAAGATACTTTACAAGAAAACAAAATGAAGGCACCACACTAGACCATGAGGTAGATCAATGAATGAATCTGCTAATATTTATTTTATATAGCTCCTTTCCCAGTCATCAAAACTAAAAAGTGTTTTACTGGAATAAAGTGTAAAGCAACAAACACTGATAAGGTAGATCAATATATAGTTTGCTATATAGTGCCTTTCACAGTAATTACAACACAAGAATGAAATGCAAATCAACCCAAGATGATGAAAAAGATTATTTAATCAAGTTTTATTTTACACCCCATCATTCAAAGTCCCAGTAACTCCGAAATTGGCTTAAATATGTTTGACAGTGGATAGATAGACCTTTCAAAATGAGCTGTGTCAAAAACAACAATAAAATGCAAAGCTATATACAATAGCAAAGTACAGTACACCAACTGATTAAAAAGTCAACCTATTTTAACTTTTTGGAGCAGCTTTCACTGGTTGGGTGCTGGTGGCAGCCTGAAATGGAAGATCCTCACATACACTTACCTTTGTGAAAATTATCTCTGGATATGCGGTTCTTCACTCTTGTACAAAAATGGAAGCATTTTGCCACTTTTATTGGGGCTAATTTAATGGGGATTCAGGCAAACATCATTCGAGGCAGCTTAAGAAGTCACATGTCTCTTTCTTCTCCACAATAAGGAAGTGGCAAACCTGGAAGGAGACCCTTGACAGCAGCTAACTTCTGCTCATTGACACAGGTCTTTTACCCACAAGACTATAAAACATCCTCGAAATCTCTTTCTGTGGCTGTTTGATGACCTTTTTGACAGTTCTACTGGAAAAGCTAAGGCTTAAAAATTTATCTCACTTCAACTAAACAGGATTTTCCAATTGATACCACAAGTCTTCTTGTTTTCTCACTCTTAACTTTTAACAGTAGTTTAACTGTTGACTTTAAATTTGTACCATTCCAACGCAAAAGGCTTTTGCCCAGGATCATAAGTGATTTAGGAAAAGGAAAAAATTGAAACAAAAGATGAACATCATAATGAAAAAAGTGATTTTGCTGAGTGATCACCCACAGAGAAGTGAATATCTGCAATCAAGTGCTATGCTATTTTATTTTCTTTCCACTAATTTGTGGCATGGCTTTTGTTTGTTTGTATAGTAAGCCCATAACATTATTATGAGCCAGAACATATGCAAATATGGCCCCTCCTGACAGTGTCACAGCAGTCAGACATTAGACAAAAAACATAAAAGCAGCATGAGTGAAAATAAGATGGGGAACTAGTGTAGCAGTATAGGTACTATGTTTGCAGAGGTTAGCTTCACATCTCCACGGTCCTAGGTTTATATCTCAATCACTATAGATAGATAGATAGATAGATAGATAGATAGATAGATAGATAGATAGATAGATAGATAGATAGATAGATAGATAGATAGATAGATAGATAGATAGATAGATAGATAGATAGATAGATAGATAGATAGATAGATAGATAGATAGATAAAAGAAAATTACAAATGTAACAAAACAACAACCTCCCAAACACACTCAAGAACGTCTGGCTTGGTTACTGTTAGGTAATCTGTTGCCATCTAACAGCAGGGTTGTGGGTGGAAGTATGATTGATTGGAACACAATCAGATTTGCTCAATTGTGCAAAATGTTTATATTTAAAGGCTTTTGACATTTAAATAAAACAGGTCCAGATACTGATAGAAGATTGTCACTGTCTACCTATTCGGATTGATTCATCATATGAGTGTTGGTAACAGAGCCAATCTTTTCAGTTTCCTAGTCCATCCATCCATCCATTTTCCAACCCGCTGAATCTGAACACAGGGTCACATGGGTCTGCTGGAGCCAATCCCAGCCAACACAGGGCACAATGCAGGAACCAATCCCGGGCAGGGTGCCAACCCATCACAGAGTTTCCTAGTCCTTGTTTGCAAATAGATGACTATAAACATTAAGCAGGATGATATAACTAATCTCCCAGTCTCTCTTCTGCTTTTTTCCACTCGCTGATTGTATATCCTCTGGTATTTGGAAGTTGCCGGTTCAAATTCCATTACTGCCAGAAGGGATCCATATTTCAATGAGCCCTTGAGCAAGGCTATTAACCAGAAAATTGCTCCAGGGGTGCTGTACCATGGCTGAAACTGTTCCCTGTCCCCCAAAAGTTATGCAAAAAACATTTCCATCTCAGGGATTAATAAAGTATATCATTATCATCTTCAGATTAAATCTGTCCAGCATGAAAATAGTGTTTGGAATGAAAGGTTTAAGCCAGTTCTTTCTGCAATACTCAAAATGCAACAATACCTGAATATGCTGTGACAGCCCATGAAAGGTGATAGGTGACATTTCATCCATCGTTATTGAAAGTGATAGAACGTTCCTCATTATGTGGAGGCTGGTCAATTCTGAATCCTTTCTACCTCACTTTAATCTTTGCTCTGGTTGTTCATTTTTTCCATCTTTGGACAAACTGCTACTCCAATAATGTGTAAAGCTCCTTAGGTGCAAGTGATCACAGTGCTACCAGCTGACATTAAAAATATTTTATACACCTCATTTTGCATTTCTCAGAGTCTCTTACATTTTCAGGTGTTGAAGATAAAACCTTCAGATCCTCTTCACTCACTCTGTAAATTCTCCCAAGTTTACAGATGTCCAAAGAGAGCTCAGACAAGCAAATGCTTTCGTTTGTGAAGACAGGTTCATATCATCAATTTAAAATCCACTTATACATTTCTAGTGACAAGTCAGAAGTCAGATTGCATCTAATTTTAACATTATCTCAGGGTATTTCCCAAATCCCAAATATGTGCAAGTTAGGTTAATTGGCAGCTCTCACTGGCCAGTTGTGAGTGAGTGTGGCTATGTTCAGCAGCTGGTCCTGTGATAAGCTATTGCACCATATAGGTTTGGCTGCTGTTTTGTACTAAATGCTGTCAGAATAGGCAGTGGTTCCACACAACCCTATATTGAATAGGTGGGTTAGAAAATGGATATATGGATAGCAAAAATATTGTCAGGAGTCTGTAGGTGCTACAAAAAATGAAATAACTCGATGCACTAAGGTTTAGTAAAAGCAGAAGACACATCAGAACCAAAGCATGCCAAGAGCATGTCAATCAGAAATAAACAAGTCTATTTCAAGGAAAGGTTGGCACCATCTAGTGGTTATACCTTAGTACTGCCAGTAAATACATCATCATTGTACTGTACATTAAAACACTAGTGCAACCTGATTGGCTGCTGAGATCATGTGTTTGTAGGGCTATATTGATAGTGAATGACAAACAGTATCTGAAAGGCTTGTGGATTTCAAGTATTACACAAATATTGTATTGGAGGGAATTGGAAATGACACTAGATGGCACATAATTCATGAATCTCAGCTTTGATAAAGCACAAATTTATTATTTAATTTGTGCCAAGGCATGCACACTAGGAAATTAGTATTAACCACTTGCTAAAACTATCTATTCTTGTTCACTGTGATCCTGATGATATCGGTGGATATTGTCATTGGGAGGGTGATGGCATGAATAGGTGAAGGCAGTGAAGAAGCATTTGCCATTTACTTGTGATTTATATTAATTTTAAAATGAGTCTAATTTATATTTTTTGCCTTTTTGACATTAAGGCAAAGGTGCAGCATCAGCTTCAGATCTCTACATTTGCCAAGTCACTTAAATTGATAGAAAAAAACTCAACTGCCTAATTCTGATTTATAAAACATAATCATTTAGCGGTCCATTAAGACTGACATCTTTATGTTTTCTGTGTAATTGTACTTGAGATATGATGAAACAGCCTTGAACAATTTTGAAGAAGAAGTGGGGTAAAAGAACTTTATTTTTACAGGCCGGTCTAAAAGTTGAACGAACCTGTGACAAAGAGTTTCTTGAGCAGAGCATATGGCTTTGCAGGAATCTGAAAGACATGCTGTGACTTCTAGGTGACTTGAACTAGGAGTTTCAAAGCAAACAAGTCCCAAAGGCACTTCCAAAAATGCCTACTAGAGGAGGAAATCCTGTCAAAAACCACAGCTAGTTATAAAATAATAAGGCTTCTACAAACTGCCTGGAGTCACAAAAGAAAGCTCTGTGGAGCACAAAAGGCAAAATGGAATCACCTGTATCTCAAAACAATCCAAAATAAACAAGGTACAAAACTGAATCCAATAGCAAGGGCAAAACACAGAGCAAAAAATCTTGAATTTTATAAAAAGCACAAGCACAGTGAAAGACACACAAACTCACCAATTGAAGAGTGCATTCACAATGAGCCAACAAGAACTGTGAGAGATCCCCTTGATTTATAGGCGGAGAGTAATTCTGTCTCTTGGGGGACCACCAACTGGATCTCAATCAGCATTGATGGAGAAGGCTGGTGGCTTTAGATCCATTAAAGTGTAGCATCAACAGAAGTTAACAACATTCCATTCCTGAGAATGTGGAATATGAATATGGCCACAGTCTGTATCAGTGGAAATGGCTGGTTTCTTCTCATTTCTGAAAATTACATTTCAGTTACAGTGGTGTGCAAAAGTATTAAATCCCTTTGAATGTCATTATAATTTTCTGCATGACAAAAGATTTGTACACATATTTATCCATTCAGTATTTTTTTTTGTGAACTCTTACGCTGTAACAATACATTTCCAAAGTCAAAATAAACCAACTTCTGTAAATATTTAACTGAAGAAGAAAAACTTAAAGCTAGTGTTTGCATAAGTATTCATGCCCTACACATTAGTACTTTGTCAAGAACCCTTTTGCTGCAATAACTGCCTTAATTCTTTTGGGGTACATATGTACCAGTTTTGCACATTGTCCAGGAGTGATTCTTCCCCATTCTTCATGGCAGGATTTATAGAGATCCTGTAGTTTGATGAGGTGGCACCTCTGGACAGTTTTCAAATAGTGTCACAGATTACACTGGTCAACAGGCATTTTGCTACTAGGATTCTTTCATCTGTACTTTAACAAATTTCACTTGCTGACTCCAAATCTGAAAGCCGTTTTCATCCAGCACGTCCCGTTTTTTAGCTATGATGTTCCATGTCTTGGACAACTAGAGTGACTGGACAGTAAAGGTGATGCATTTCAGCATTTAAGAAATAAGTTTGGTCTCGAGGAAAGTGAAGCCAAAATTAAGGAAGGTGTTTTTGTTGGCCCTGAAATCCGTGAACTGATGCTTGACGATGAGTTCATAAAGAAACTGAAGCCAACTGAATCAGCACCCTCATTCGTGCAGGTTGTACAGAATTTTCTTGACAGTCACAGAGAAGAGAATTGTGCTGAGTTTGTGGAGAATATGCTGAAAGTATATTAGCTTACGGGAGACAAAATGTCACTGCAGATGTATTTTTTACATTCTCAACTCGACGTTTTTTCACCAAATCTAAGCGATGTCAGAGATGAGCACTGGGAAAGATTTCATCAAGATATAAAGGTGATGAGCGCTGCTGCCTCGCAGTTAGGAGACCTGGGTTCGCTTCCCGCGTCCTCCCTGTGTAGAGTTTGCATGTTCTCCCCATGTCTGCATGGGTTTCCTCTGGGCGCTCCGGTTTCCTCCCACAGTCCAAAGACATGCAGGTCAGGTGGATTGGCGATTCTAAATTGGCCCTAGTGTGTGCTTGGTGTGTGGGTGTGTTTGTGTGTGTCCTGCGGTGGATTGGCACCCTGCCCGGGATTGGTTCCTGCCTTGTGCCCTGTGTTGGCTGGGATTGGCTCCAGCAGACCCCCGTGACCCTGTGTTCGGATTCAGCGGGTTGGAAAATGGATGGATGGATGGATGTCTCGGGTATCGTCTTCTGGTTTGTTTTCAGAATAAACATATCAAAACAATTTTGGTGGGACATAGTCCAAACTCTAGATATCGTGTTGATACTGTATATTATATTGATATTCAAAAGTGTCAAAACGTCAATGATGTGTATTTCAAAAACCTGACATGCTAGTTTAATTCCGATTTCATAGAAGAAATCAGTGCAAAAACCTAAATACAGAGCTGCTCTGAAGTTCCCAGTAGCAAACAAAAAATATTTTTTGTAGACTAGTGTTATCAGTAGGGTTAAGCTCAGGGTTTTGACTTGGCCATTCGAAAACATTCACCTTTCTGTTTTTCAGTGTCACTTTGGCCTTATGGTTAGGGTCATTGTCATGTTGAAAGATGAATCTTTTCCTGAGCCATACTTTCATAGCAGTCTGGATCAAGTTCTCCTGCAATATTATGCTGCAATTGTGTCCATGCATTGTTCCTTCAACTTTGACAAGATTCCCAGTCCCAGCACACGAAAAGCCTCCCCATAGCATGATGCTGCCACCACCATATTTCAGTGTAGGTTAGGTGTTGCATGGGCAGTGTTTAATTTATGCCACACATACCTCTTTGAAGTCAGGCCAAAAGTTCTATTTTGGTCTCATCTGACCATAAAACCTTCATTTACGTCTTAACTGGATCTTTCTCATGCTTTGTAGCAAATGCCATACATACTTTTATGTGAAACTTCTAAAAAGTGATGGCTTCTTTCTTGCTTCCCTCCTAGAGGCCTGTTTTATGGAGAGCTGTTGAAATTGTGGACCCATACACCGTCACTCCAGTTTCACCCAAAGAGCATTGCAGACTTCTGAGAGTGACAATTGTATTTTTAGTCGCCTCTCTCATCAGTCGATGTCTCGATCTGATGTTTAGTTTTGAAGGACGGCCTGTTCTAGTAAGAGTCCTGGTGCTGTGATGAACCTTCGATTTTCTGATGACAGATAGGATATTCAAACTCTTTGATATTTTTTGTAGCCATTTCTTGCCTTGTGAATTTCAGTGTCTTTTTTTCTCACATTAGCAGAATGCTCCCTTGTCTTCATTTTTGCAGTGATTGTCCAAGAAAGAGTTTGGCCCTTACAAGCGGTGCTTTTTATATCCAGAGAGATATAAAGAACTCACAAGTATTACCTCATTATGTTTAATTATGGTAACATGACTGTCACCTCAAGTTGTTTGTTATCAGTTTGTCATTTGTGTAAAACTGGAGCATCCAAAGCACAGTGGTTTAAATACTTTTACAACACGACGATCGCCAGGCTCGTGAACTTGTCAGTAAGGGTCTCACAAAATTTGATGACCGTCCTGAAAGCTATCGAGCCTAGCGATCATCATTCCGGAGTGCAGTCAGAGACTTAGACTTGTCAGCCAATGAGGAGATAGACCTTTTAGTTAAGTGGCTTGGAAGTGAATCAGCTGAGCATGCAAAACGCACCAGAATGATAAACATAAATTACCCGGCCAGGGGACTGAAAATGGTCTGGGCAAGGCTGGAGGAATGTTATGGCTCACCAGAGATGATCGAAAACGCACTCTTCCAACGAATTCATGACTTTCCAAAAATATCCAACAAAAAATTACCAGAAACTTACAGAGTTAGGTGATATGTTGATGGAACTCCAGATTGCCAAGACTGAAGGGGATTTGCAGGGTCTCACATTTTTAGACACTGCATATGGCGTCAACTCAATTGTGTAAATACTGATATACAACCTACAAGAGAAGTGGGCAAAATAGGATTTAAGTATAAACAGCAATACAGAGTCTCCTTCCCCCCGTTTTCCTTTTTTGTGGACTTTATTTGTGAACAAGCAAAGGCTAAGAATGACCCTAGCTTTGTTTTAGGGTTATCTAATATCGCTTGCCCCAAATCTGAGAAGTCTTCTACCTCACACACTTACCGGAGCACAACTGTAGCAGCCCACAAAACGAATATAGCCTCCTCGGAGTCATTATGCAAAATCTCTATTTCTAGTTCGGCAGATGAAGATGAAAGGTCCAAGGTAAAGGACCCAAGTAGACAATGCCCTATACACAGGAAACCTCATCCGCTCCAGAAATGCTGTGCCTTTCAGGAAAAGTCATTGGAAGACCGTAAGACCTTTCTCAAGATCAACAATATATGCTTTAAGTGTTGCTCTTCAACTTCCCATCTTGCAAAGAACTATAAGGCCAGTGTGAAATGCTCAGAGTGCGACAGTGACAGTCATAATACAGCTTTGCACCCTGGCCCAGCACCGTGGACTGCACAAGATAGAAACCAGGTCAGAGAGCATGGCGGGGAGGACCAAAATGCTGCACCCCAACCAGAGGTAAATACTCACTGCACTGATGTTTGTAGAGAGGGTACTAAAGGCAAATCTTGTTCTAAGACATGCCTTGTGAAAGTATACCCTGCAGGCCATCCAAGTGAAACGATAAGACTTTATGCTATCCTCGATGAACAAAGTAATAAGTCCCTAGCAAGCCCAACATTTTTCAGCCTTTTTAAAATAAAAGGCCCCTGTTCTCCTTACACTCTTAAAACCTGTGCAGGAGTAGTGGAGACAGCTGGAAGGAGAGCATCTGGTTATCAGATTGAGTCACTTGATGGATAGCTCTGCATGCCCCTGCCAACGTTGATCGAATGCAATCAGATTCCTGATAACAGATCAGAAATTCCCACACCAGAGGTAGCCCTTCATCATGCACATCTAAAACATCTAGCTTCTCAGATCCCTGAACTTGATCCACAGGCTCAGGTACTATTGCTCCTTGGGAGAGACATTATAAGGGTTCATAAAGTCAGAAAACAAGTAAATGGATCACACAATTCTCCTTATGCCCAGAAATTAGATCTAGGATGGGTCCTAGTAGGTGATGTTTGCTTAGGAGATGTGCACAAGCCTTCAAGTGTTAGTACTCTGTTTACAAATACGTTGGGAAATGGTCGTCCATCCCTTTTTCAGCCATGCCCTAATCGTCTCTCTGTGAAAGAAACTTACAACTCTACCAAACAACCCAGTCAGCTCCAGAGCCCTTACAATGTTTACTCACTCTGTGATGGGGATGAGAATCATTTAAGGTGCACAGTTTTCCTGAGGACAAAAGAGGACAACAAAATTGCCCCTTCTATTGAAGATACAGCCTTCCTAAAAATCATGAAGGCAGGACTGTTTAAGGATGCCTCAAACAGCTGGGTGGCTCCACTCCCTTTTAAACTTCAGAGACAATGTCTTCCTAACAACAGGGAGGAAGCCTTCAATCGTTTCTGTTCACTCAGACGTGCGTTTCAAAAGAAACCAGAGATGAAAGAGCACTTCTTTTCCTTTATGGAGAAAATATTTGAAAATAAGCATGCAGAGATTGCACCTAGTCTTAAAGAAAAAGAAGAACGTTGGTACCTTCCAATATTTGGGGTGTAATACCCACAGTAGCCGGGGAAGATTAGAGTAGTGTTTGACTCCAGCTCTAAATACAGAGGAGTTTCTTTAAATGATGTCCTCCTTACTGGTCCAGACTTGAACAATAAACTTCTCGGGGTGCTTATCCGATTTCGCAAAGATTCTATCGCCTTTATAGCCGATATTCGCAAATGTTCCATTGTTTCCTTGTCAGAGAAGAATACAGAAACTTCTTAAGGTTCTTCTGGTTTAAAGATAATAACCCCTCCGAAGGCATAATCGAATATCGAATGATAGTACATGTATTTGGGAACAGTCCTTCACCTGCAATTGCAATTTATGGCCTAAATCGGTGTGCACAGGAAGGGGAAGCACAATATGGAATGGACGTTAAGCAATTTGTAGAGAGAGATTTTTATATGGACGATGGACTGAAGTCCTTGCCATCTGTTGAAGCTGCTGTTAGCTTGTTGAAAAGAACACAAGACATGCTTGCTTGTTCAAACCTTAGGTTGCACAAGATTGCTTCTAATAGTTTGGATGTTATTAAGGCTTTTCCATCCAGAGACTATGCAAGCAACCTGAAGGATTTAGACCTAGGAGCAGACACGTTGCCAATACAGCGCATTCTTGGTCTGATCTGGAATTTAAAAACTGACACCTTTGAATTTAAAGTCAACAATGAGGAGAAACCCTTTACTCGCCGAGGTGTTTTGTCTACCATCAATAGTTTATACGACCCCCTAGGGTTTGCTGCTCCAGTCACTATTCGGGGCAAAGCAATACTCCGGGAACTGACTACAGAGTCAAGTGATTGGGACTGTCCACTGTCTCCAGACAAAGAAAGCTTGTGGGAGGGGTGGAGAAACTCTCTGAAAGCTCTGTCAGACCTCCAAGTCCCGCGCTCATATTCCTTTATTCCCCAAGAGGAAATACAAACTAGGAAACTCTGTGTCTTCTCTGATGCTTCTATTAATTCAATATCTGCTGTAGCATACATTAAAACCGTAAACCTTAAGGGACAATGTAACATTGGGTCTGTTATGGGAAAAGCAAAGTTAGCTCCACGTCCTGAGGTCACTGTACCAAGACTAGAGCTCTGTGCTGCAGTGTTAGCAGTAGAAACGGCAGAGCTCATTTCATCAGAAATAGATGTTGAACTTGAAGAGACTGAATTTTACACAGACAGCAAGGTAGTGTTAGGCTACATTCACAATGAGACAAGGAGATTCTATGTATATGTTAATAACAGGATTTTACGGATTCGGAAGTCCACACATCCAAAGCAGTGGCATTATGTACCTACTGACTTAAACCCAGCTGACCACACCACAAGAACAGTCTCAGCTAGTCGGTTGAAAGATACCACTTGGCTTACTGGACCTGCTTCATTGGCAAAGGAGGAGCAATACACTGCAATGCGTGAAACATTTGAGCTAGTCGACCCAGGCTCTGATATGGAAATCCGCCCTGAGGTATCAGTATTCAATACCACCACCTCAACTCAGACTCTCGGGTCACATCGTTTTGAAAAATTCTCAACTTGGAAATCCTTGGTCCGTGCTGTTGCCAGCCTTCTTCATATAGTTCACTTCTTCAAAGCTTCTGCTGCAGGTAAGAGCAGCTGTAAGGGATGGCATTACTGTAAGAGAGCACACACAGTACAAGAGCTTAAACAGTCAAGGGAAATTATCATCCGCACTGTACAGCAAGAGACGTATGCTAAAGAGTTGCAGAGTCTCAGAAACGGAGAAGCTATTCCCAAATTCAGTGCTTTAAGAAAACTCGATCCTTTCATAGATGAGAAAGAAATGCTCAGAGTCGGAGGTCGTATTAAGGAAGCCAAGTTTTCTCTTGAAGAAAAGAACCATCTTTTAATCCCTGGAAGTCATCACATTGCTCCTTTGTTAGTGTACCATTACCATGAGCAGACTAAACATCAAGGGCGTCTGTTTACAGAGGGAGCTGTACGTGTTGCTGGTATATGGATCATAGGTGCAAAAAGAGCTATAAGTGGCATCATATTTAAATGTGTCATCTGCAAAAAACTTCGTGGAGTTTTCCAGACTCAGAAGATGGCTGACTTACCTTCTGACCGGCTTAGTATGGAACCTCCCTTTTCTAATGTAGGGCTCGATGCATTTGGTCCTTGGATTGTTGCCTCATGTCATACTAGAGGAGGTCTGGTGAACAGTAAACTCTGGGCAGTCATGTTTACTTGTATGAGTATCAGGGCTGTCCACATAGAGGTGGTTGAATCCATGGACACCTCAAGCTTCATTAATGCTTTCCGGCGGTTCATATCTGTTAGGGGCCCAGTTAAAAGAATCCGCTCTGATAGAGGGACTAATTTTATTGGAGCTTGTAAAGAGCTAAGAATTGCATCAAACCTCGACATTGACTGCATTGAGAGATACTTGTCTGAGCAAGGTTGTACCTGGACATTTAACCCTCCACATTCTTCACACATGGGAGGGGTGTGGGAGAGCATGATAGGTATAGCCCGGAGAATACTCGATTCCATATTTTTATAAGCAGGGACGGCAAGACTCACTCATGATTCTCTTGTAACTTTCATGGCTGAAGTAATGGCTATTATGAATGCCAGACCCTTGACTTTAATGTCTGATGACCCAGAGGATCCACAGCCTCTAACTCCTTCCACACTGCTCACCCAAAAGATTGGCCTGATTGAGGCTCCTCCTGGTGACTTCAACACGAAAGACTTGTACAAGCGCCATTGGAGACAAGTGCAGTGTTTGGCTAATGTCTTTTGGGGCAAATGGAGGAAACAGTACCTCTCCACTCTGCAGCCGCGCAGTAAATGGCAATCTGGAAGGCCAAACCTAAAAACTGGAGATGTGGTTCTAGTGCGGGATTGTCAATCTAAAAGGAATGATTGGCCTCTTGGACTGGTGACTAAAGTGTGAGGATGGTAGAGTTCGTAAAGTGGAGGTTAAGGTTTGTAGAGATAATGAGACCAGACTTTACAACAGGCCTATATCTGAACTTGTTCTTCTTATTTCATCATAGTTGTAAAGGATGATATCTTCGATATCAGGCAGGGAGTGTCATGTTTGTTGGAAAGGGTAAAGTGCTTAATTATCGACCATTTCCATTTGTGGGCTGTTGTTGTGTTCAAGTATGTACTCTGAAGTGCGTTGGGCGGTGCTGTGGAGACTGAGCTCTTCATCAAGAGTTAAGTTCCGTTTTCCGTTTTCATATTCTGCCTCCGAATTCGTAAGTTCTGCTTTCTCAATGGCCGCTGCTTCTAGCGCTTCAGCTTCGGCCACAGCTGCCGCCGCTTCTCTTCTTCTCGCTTATTTTTCCAAAGTGGCCTCTATACGAGCTTTCTCTATTTGTATCTGCATTTCTTCGTCAGCAAACGCCGCCCGCGCTTTTGTCACTTCAGCTTTTGCGCACGCCGAAGCAGCCGCTGCGCTGCTGGATGACTTGTTTGAGCGTTTTGTGGAGCATGACACACAGGACCTGGTCTCAAAGACAGACGACCATTTCTCCGACATTATTTAGAGAGCTCGTCCACGTAACTTCTGTACAACTCTATAGCGGCACAGATGCAGTATCTGGTCCGTTCGGTCCGATCCGTAACCCGTTTTAAAGCCTGCCAGGAAGTAGCCATTTCACTGTTCTGATCTCACTATTACGTGGTAATAGATATTCTGACTTGACACGATGTGTACAAATCTCCAGTTTATTAATAAAGAGCAGGTTGGCTACAAGTAAAGAAATATAATATTTAGCATGCAAATAACAGTTTGATAACAGATTTAAACTATAAGTAGCAGTACAGAACGGTAACATTTTACAAATATAAACTTACCGGCTATGCTACCATAGGATTAAACAGGCAGGATGAACTTCGCTGTATGTGTTTGTGGCAGATACATTACCTACGTCTGGAACACCCCAGTCTAAGGCGGCTCAGGAAGGACAAACATTACAAAGCATGCATATCTGAACACAACAACAGCCCACAAATGGAAATGGTTGATAATTAAGCACTTTACCCTTTCCAACAAACATGACAAACACTAACTTTTGAGTTTTTCTTCTTCAGTTAAATATTTACAAAAAATGGTTTATTTTGACTTTTGTAAT
Organism: Erpetoichthys calabaricus; assembly: GCF_900747795.2. NCBI lineage: Eukaryota > Metazoa > Chordata > Cladistia > Polypteriformes > Polypteridae > Erpetoichthys > Erpetoichthys calabaricus. The sequence continues at coordinate 141,092,908 of NC_041397.2, read as the reverse complement.
ATATTGTAACAGAATAACAGTTCACATTAAAAATACTGTTTGGGTACATGCATATACAATTTTTTTGTTTTGTAGAATATTATGATATCTTTCAAGGAGGTTGAATACTTTTGCATGGCACTGTACCTCTGATTGTTAATCCATGCTGAATGTACATCACTGGTTATTTATCACAGGGCCTTGAATTTAATACTTGACAAGGCAGAAACAGTCTTCCTACCCAGACAGAACAGTGAAGTCATTACAGGGTATACAATATGTCATTTTGAGAATTTGCTTTGGAACATAGGTGAAAGCCATATTCAAAACTGCTGAGCCAAAGATTGTTGAAATAAACAAAAAATGCTATTACATGCAAGAGCAAGAGCATATGCAAGAAGGAATGGAGAACCCTAATCAAAAACATGCAAAGTACAAAAATGCTAAGCAAAGGCAAGCTCTACAAAAATTTTTAAAGGGTTCACAAACCTTGTGAAATTCAAAACAATGTGTTGCTAATGTCATTAATACACATGCCTACTGATTACTGAATAATTAATATGAATAAGCAACTCCACAAGAGGTAAAATGTACCTGTATGATGTTATCAGCAGAGAGCTTTGTATGAAAATAAAGATAAGCATTTTATTGTCCTAAGGATTACTTGTACAAATAACATGAATTAACATCCTCAAACCTTATTAATTTAGTTCAGAATGGTGTTGCCCTGGGAGCATTAGAAGCAAGATGCAAACCCATTCAGATGGAGCACCAGTCCATTGCAGGCACCTTCATTCATATTAATTCTTTATTTAAATCCCTCAAAATGCAAGTATTAGCCACCTAAAGATGATCCATTCTATTATCTGACCTAGAAGCCTCTCCATTCATGCGTATATATTGCTGGCTATGCCTTCTTCAATGTAGATTGCAAGATGGACTGGCATCCTGACTGGAGCCGGGGATGAATATCTACCCATCCAAAGTGGTTTTTGAGTTCTGTCCTAGTTGTGACGACCCAATAATGAATGGACCGGGGACAAATTGTTTCTGAAATTCCTGGAAAGTAACAGTATCCCACTGATGGGAGCTCAGCTTGGACACCTGCATGGTTGTGTGGGACTTGTAGTATGGAAGGGCAGCCCTGTCAGGTTCCTTGGGCATTGTTTGGGTTGAGTTATGAAGAATGCACCTCGGCATTGTGGGGAGTTTCCATATAACCTGTAAGTGCTTCCCACAAGCAATGTGGTGACACAGGGAGCACTCCCAGGTTCAAGATAAAAATCTTTGTTCATCAGGGGGTCAAGAGTCAGGAGGTAATGGTTAAGGGAGATGTGGACTAAAGGAGACAGTGGTGCTTGATTACCTATTTATTCATTTATACATTCTGCATACATTACTGGACTGCCCTGAACCTGTCCAAGATACACATCTGTAATAAATATAATTTTATTTCATCTGAATTTTTGTCTGATGTTTGGGGCTCTGATCCCCCTTCCCTCAGCATCCACAAGATTTTAACATAGTGTTTAACATCTTAGTTACCAAACACATTTTTATATTTCTAACAACATTTCTTAATTCAGCTTATCTTAGGTATAGTTTTTCAGTTGACAAAATATGCAGCCCATGATTTGATGCATGAGTGAGAATGGTAACATGATGGAAGGATTTAGATGTAGCATCACTGATCATACATCTTTAACATCTAGCCAAGAAGAAACAAACCCAAAACCAGAATCCTGAAGTTATCTCTAACTCCAGCCTTCAAAAATTCAGAGTTACTCTGTGACATCTGTGCTGCCTATCACACTCTTAATAACATAATAGCTTTCTTTCTTTCTTTCTTTCTTTCTTTCTTTCTTTCTTTCTTTCTTTCTTTCTTTCTTTCTTTCTTTCTTTCTTTCTTTCTTTCTTTCTTTCTTTCTTTCTTTCTTTCTTTCTTTCTTTCTTTCTTTCTTTCTTTCTTTCTTTCCCTTATTTATGGCAATACGATGGCTTTTACTTTGTGGTACTCCAACACTTTATGACATTTGCTCTTTTTTCTTTTTATAGCTTATATTATTGTAACAGAGCTGCAAAATTGCCTCAGGCTTTGGAGAGGGGCATCAGGGCTGGCATGCAATCATTCACATCAGCAGCTTCAGTTCCAGCTGCAGTGCAGCCTAAAACAATAGCAAGTGTGCCAAAGTTGCATAAGCTGCAACTACTGTAAAATGGCTGAAGCCTTCTAGGGACAGTGAGGTACCTAAAACAAAAAGAAAGAAAAAAAAAACAGCATTTGGGTCTGTGATGGCGAGCAAACAAACCTACAGTTACAAAGGGCAAAGACAAAAGTATAAAAAAACCACATTTTAAATATTTTAGTTCATTGCCAGGGATGAACTAGTGAAATCTCGTGTCTGTATTTTAGCTATAATCTTCAACATCTTGATTAAGTATTATTGGTTTCATTTTGACCTCTGCCTCCAGACTCTCATTCTATCAATTCATGGTTCTTTGCTGCTTAATGTTCTGTCTTGCTATTTTCCCTTCAGTCAAAGGCCTTATGATGTATTTTCATTTTAATCCAGCCTTAAATTTGCATATTTTACTGTTTCTGTTTAGGTTACTATTGCATGTCTGTACCGCAGATACATTTCTTAATGTGTATAGTATATTCTGTTTTACTCATTACAGTCACACCTTAACTAATATCTTCTATATTTTAAGGTGTGCTTTTGTCTTATTTCTCTAACATTAACAAGTGTTACTTCAGAAATTTGTATTTTTTTTAAGTTACAAAAAAAATTAACTTATTTTCCTCTTAAAGCTGACAAGATCCACTATTTCTAAGCCAAAGCCTATCCTGACAGCATTATGCTCAAGACTGAAACCAGCACTCACAAACCTACTCTAACTTGTTTGAACTCAAACCAGGATTCATCCTAGCTTACATGTGCTTTGAATATAGGAAAAAAAAAATCACCTGGAGAAAACTTCACAGAGACTGAACAAGAACCTGCGATCTTCCAGACAAAACATGACAAAGGTAGAAATTGAAAATATTGAATGATATTGTTGGATTTTGCAAGGAAGTATTCTTTCAGCATCATTAACTTTCTTAACATTTCTCTTTCAAGATGGAGGTTTATTCTTAAGCCATATGTTCTAATAAAAACAGTCCTAACTCAGATACACACCAAGCTATTCACCCCAGGAGGTCACCTGTGAATTTTCAGAAAGGACATGCTCAGTGTTACCTTTTATTTTCATTGTCACGGTTGTCTTAACTGGAAAATTTCACTGGTGTTTTCACAAATATGAATTAGCATCTCCTGCTTCTTGTAGCCCTGAACTAGATGAGTAGGTAGATGGATGGAAGTATTTTTGGCATTTTGTTCTTTACTGGTCATCTTCAATGAGTGATATAGTTTACAGAGCCCTTGATGCTCCTCATTAATTGTCATGCACTGTCTTTGAATTCACCTCAGTTTCCTTGTGGCTCATTTGGCTACGCACTTTAATATGATGGCTGGATCTGCACCACACTTTATCTTTGATGGGAATCAGAAAATTCATTGGTGTCTCCTGCAAGCCACTGGTCCTGTCTGCACTATGCTAAATGTAGGACACTATTGTTATTGAATATGTCTATATCAGCAAGATCCAGATTATGAGGTCAAATTTGCTTTTATACGATAATTAGGAAATGTAATGTGGCTAAATAGTTATAAAGCACACTGTGGTTTAAAAATTAAAAAACCTAATTATTAAACAGATAGCAAGGTTTAAAAAATTAAAAACGCAATCTAAGAAAATGTTAAGATCAGCACTTATGATATTTTGCAACATTGCTTGCACTAAATTAAGGAAGTAATTCTTTGAAATAAGATAGCTACATTATGCATAGCTAATTTAAAAACTTAAGGCAAAACTGGAGGGAATAGAAAAATTTGTACAGCTTACAGTATGTGTTTGAAGAATAGAATTAAGCAAACGGTCAGCCCTTAGTCTTAAACATTGTACCGACTCGCCTTATTCTGAATGTACAGCATATGGAGAGTATACAAGAAAATGTGCTTGGAGAATATATGAATCTGTGAAAGAAACCATCAGATGATGTCATAAAAATGGTGTCAATTCTTATATTGCAATTCACTACATTGAACTATCCAAGAACCTGAGGCACATCCTTTTTTATCATATTTAATTTACCATTCACATCCCCCTTTGGAGAAGTTAAACTATTTTATTTTATTGCAGTGTTGTGGTTCATAACCCTAGGACCCTCACATAAGGAATTCCTAAAACAGCATTTAGAATTTAGTAACTTCATGAAACTGATGTTAAAACAATATATGAGTTGGCTATTTTTCTTTTACTGATTACATTGTTTAAATGAAGGTTTTGATTAACTCAGTGTGTTGACTTCAGTTCTGCAATACCCACTCATCCATCCATCCATCCATCCATCCATCCATCCATCCATCCATCCATCCATCCATCTATCTCAGATCCACTTAACTCAATTCAGGATTACAGGGGACCAGAGCCTATCCAAACAGCACGCAGCAGCAAGCACAAATCGGAAACCAAGCCTGGTAGTGGTGGTAGTGAATTGGAGGGTATACCCTACTATAAACCCACACTCAGGAACACATTTAGATTTTCCATTTAACCTAATCTGCATTTTTTTAAGATTTGAGGGTAAACATAAAGTATTTGGAAGAAAGCCTATTCAGACAATTATCAGGATTTGAATGCTGGACTCTACATGTTACTCATTGCTCTACTCATACAATATAAGGTAAAATTACATTTTCAATCTCACCTAATCCAATTCAAGGTCATGGGGGGCATGTCCAATTCCTGCAGCAATGGTGCCAAGGCAGGGGAACAGCACCAGCCCATCAAGTGCAAACAGACATTTTCATCCACACAGGAGCTGGTTTAAAATCACCAGTTAACTTACTCAACATGTCTTTGGGGGTGCAGGAGGAAAACAGGAGCACCCAGAGGAAGACCCCCAAGATACATGGCATGGCAAATATTCAGATTGTACATGACCAAAGAACAACTGCAGGATTAGAATGCAGGATGCTCTAGTAGTGTTTCCTGACACACTTCTGCTGAATAATCTGCTGGCTGAAAGTCTTCAGTGTTAGTGTGTCAGAGAGAGGTTGTACAGCATTGTTCAAAATGCCATTGAGTTTTGTCTTCATTCTCTGCTTCTCTGCTAACTTCAGTGAGTCAAGAATGCATCTGTTAACTGTTCCTGCCTTTTTAATTAGCTTCTTGATTAAGTGGGCCTCTCTTAAAGTGATGCTACCAGCCACAGCAGGGTAAATTTCACTTGCATCACAGAGTTGTAGAACATGTAAAAAATATCACTACCCACATTAAAGGAGCACAGTCTCCAGAGAAAAAGAGTCTGCTCTGCCCTTTCTTATATAGCTACTTTGTGATATGAGACCAGTACAGCCAGTTATTGATGTGGATTCCCAAGTACTTGTTGAAGTGCATAGCCCTCTACTTTGGCTCCCTGAACAGAGCCCAGGAATAGCGTCTCTTTGGTGTGGCGAAAGTCAAAAATCAGTTCCTTGGTTTTACTGATGATAAGTTGCAGATAATTTTTTCTGCACCAAGAAACAAAGTTCTCCACCTGAATCCTATACTCTGTCTCATCCACCTTACTAATACAGCCCATTAGTATGGAATCATCTGAGAATTTCTTCCAGTGACCTGACCTAGTGTTGTATCTATTGTCCAAGATGTGCAGAATGAAAGGAAAACAAGACAAGACTGATCCTTGTGGTACTCAAGTGTTGCTCACATCAATATCAGAGACACAGTCATTGAACTTCACACCTGCAGTCTGTCTAACAGATAGTCCATTATCTACAACACCATAGATTCATTCACTAGCAAATCCCTGAGCTTGGATGGTACTGAAGGCACTGGAGAAATAAAATAATAATAATAATAATTATTATTATTTTACTGACAGTGCTACCATCTTTGTCCAGGTGGGAATAAGCTGTCTTTTACAGATATATAGCAAGTCTACATAGCACTAAAATCAGGTTTGCTTTCTTGACTGCCGTCACTATATTATAGGGACTGGATGATGACCAAGGAATATCCCTTCAGGCATTATAGTTGACGACTAAGTCTGAAAGGATCCCGTCCGGTATGAATCCCAGCTGCCCAGGGCAGGTGTCATATTTCTATGATGACTGAAGCAGGAAATGGGATGTTTCAGTGGGAAACTTTTTTTTAAGGGGAACAGCTGACCAAGAGAAAAAAAAAAGAAGCAGAAGTCAAGGAGCTCAGCAATCTAAGCCTAAGAAGACAGCGAGATTGAACTTCACCCAGGGACATCTGCTATTTGTGAGTGGCCACCCAGAAGATAAGAAACAGCGTGGTGAATCCCCGAGAAGAGGCAAGAGTTTCATTATATGGCCCAGAGTTCTCTGGGTGCTTCTGTTGGTGAGTCAGACTCGCCCTTAAATTCTTCAGGATAGCAAGAAAGCAGCCATATCTGCCTGGTGTCTGTTTTTTATTCCATAACTAACAATGAGAACTGTAAGACCACATTTATTGTCATTTCCCACAGACTATGCTTAATCATTCTCTTTTTGATTTATTTTTCTTTTAGTGTGTGTAGCGTTCTGAGGATTAAGTGTTTGGTACCCAGGGAAAAAGGGATCACAAAACGAGCACCCAGTCACCTTTCATGTACATGTATAAACATTGGATTCTGGATTGCAATATACTTGCATATTTAACAATTTAACTATCATTTAAGTTTCTTTTAAGTATATATTTTTAATACTGATATATCTTTTGAGCATTATCCAATTCTTTCTCGGGTGGTGAAGTGTAGCGATCGCCACCCTTTTAAGGTGACTGTTACAGATAGATAATTGCATCTTCCACTCCAACCTTTGTCTATTAGGCAAACTGCAGTGGGTCCCCATAGTCTTTCATAAGAGAATTCATATAGTCCAAGACCAGCCCATTAAAGGTCTTTACAGTGTGGGATGTAAGTACCACTGATCTGTAGTCATTAGATGAAAAGTGCCTGTCTTCTATGTAACTGTAGTAATACAGGATGTTTTCCAAAGTAGCTGCACTTTTTGCAGCCTTAGTGACAGACTTAATTTGTTACAGAGGATACAACAAACCTGGTCAGGAGAGGCCTTAAGAACTCGAGGACTGACTAAACCAGCCCTTGTTGTTTGGAAGGCAGCATACTGTCCCTCAGTATCTTCCCGTTAAGTCCCTCAATATCATCCTCTTTTGACTTACACTTCATTTCCCAGTATCTCCTTTAGAAGCAGTCATTCAGAGCCATTTCAGCTTTCTGCATTTTCACCATGCTCTTCTTAACAGGTTGCTGTCTAATAATATATAAAGGTGGCTTATCGGTAGATGTAAGAAAGATTAGATTGTGGACAGACCTGCCCAAAGGTGCCACAGGTTCACACTTAAAAGCAACTTTAACATTTGAACGTCAAACACAATAACAATAATCACTAGGGAAAACTCACCACCACCATCACGACTACAAGTACGTTCAGGATGAACTGAAAGCGAGTGTGGTTTTTCCAGCCTTAATAGGGCTGAGGGCAGCCCTTTGACAGTAATGGGCAGGTGGCCCTTCTTCTTTGGGGACCACCCACAAAACACAAGGAAAATAAAGGAAGACACATAGAAACTAAATAACCAATAATGTTAACATAAATAAAGGAATAAAAAATGAGCAAAAGAGACATAAAAATGACATTTGACCCACAGCCAGGACAGGCATCCTAGCTGAAACATGACATAGTCCCTTGGCTTCTAGACACCCCATCCTACTCCTAACAATCTAAAAGCCTACCTGTCCCCTGTGGGAAATGTAAGAAGGGAAGACTTTTACCCAGTTGGGCAGACGAGATGAGAAAACATTGACGTGTTGCAACTCAGCAGCTCTCCCTCCTGGGAACACTGCCAGCAACACATGGAGTGTTCCCTACTGAAGACAGCAGCAGCAACTCTGGACTGCCTCCTCCTGAAAACACTGGCATAAACTTAAAGAGTGTCCAATCCTAGGGACTTTGGCAGCTGGACACCACCACAGCAAGAACTGGATGACAAGAAGACCACCATCTGGCTGGGGCAGATGGACAGAAACAGATTAACTGAGAGGAGAGTATGGAAAAAGGATACTCATCTTTGTGCAGTTTGAGTCCAATGAAGTCTCAGGCTTTTTGGCGCACTCCTGAAGCGAAGCTTGCACCAGCTCAGGCAGAATGTAACCCATGTGAGTGCAGTAAAAGACAACACAGCATTCCCTCCCTCCCAGGAATGAGGCAGAAAGAACTAACTACAGTGCAGGCAGCAGTTCCACCCAATCAGAAAGCTGTAAAAGCAGAGCCTCCAAGCACTTACTTCCAGAGTATCCTTGACACCTTCCAGACACTCTCCGTAAGAAGCTTTTGAATGAGGGCCCGATCTTAATCATAACTTCCAGGTGTTTCAGATACTTCATTACAGTGGCATGGGAAAAACAAAAGGCTGAATAGAAGTGACCGTATGCCTCTGGGTGGACGGCATAACAGAGGTAGCGGCAAAAACTGGTGAAAGTGAAAGGGTTGACATGGTGGCAAAAATTGGAAGTGGTGATAAGGTGGAAGCAAAGGCAAAACACCAATAATTTGGCTGCAGTGACAGGTATAATAGCAGTGGGAGTGGCAGTGAGTCCCAGTTTATCTGGGCTGGGCTTTCCATCTGCCTTCGACTGCTTTGATAGTGTATCTTTCCAAAAGTATCAAACATTTGCCTGCTGAAGCCTCAAAACGTTTGTCTCTAGTTCCATGTAGGTAGTTGCAAGACACACAATCATAGACAGGTCATCATTCAAGGCATCAGAAAAATCTTGGACATAATTCTTCACTGAATCCAAAGATTTTTTCAGAAACTGCAGCTCCACTCGAACTGAGCTGATGTAAAATTAACTTCTTATTGCAGCATTTCATTTTGTTGTGAATTAGAGAATTCACGAAGCAAGAATGTTTCAATAATTGCTCAACCTGGCCGCTAGAAGGGAAAACATCATTCAAAAACATGGCTAGTCACACAAAGGGCAAAACAGTATCTTATTAATAAAGCTATTATTCAAAAACAGCTCTGTTTAACAAGAAGCTCTGAAGATCACAAAAATATCAAAGTTGCAGCCTTCCACATTGGTAATCCAAAGCAAACATAGTACCAAAATTTATCTAAAAGAGAAATTGAAAAACAGGGTACAGAGGTTAAAAAAAATCTAGAAATTCATAAAAAAGCACAATTACAATAGACAACTCACCACCTCAACCAGCACATTGACAATGTACCACAAGGGATTATGGGTTTTCCCAGTCCATATAGATCTAAGGGCAGTCCTTTCATGATGATTGGCATTTGACCCCATCTCTTGGGGAACCACCCACAAAACACAAGAAACACAACAGAATACACATTGACATATAAAAATGAAATAACCAACAATATTAAGATATACAAAGGAATAAAAAATGAACAAAACAGACATAAAAATGGCATTTGAACCTCAGGTACAGGAGGAACCCTAGCAGAAACAACCAAACCCTCTCACTACCATCTTCTCTGAGCTGCCCTAAGCCAAGGGTTTTCAGGTTTAGTCCTTGGACCCCACCATGGCTGCACAATCATCTTTATTCATTGAAATTTTCCATTATTTAAGCAAGCTGTTAGGTCCCACTTTATATTTTTTATTTTGATTATTTTCTTATGCCAATCCAAAAATCATAAACTGTTTATGCTAAATAATTGCTGGCTGAAGCAAATTATTATGTTTTTTTAGACAGGGATAAATTAATTAATTTTATCTTGCTTTTTAATTGTGTGTTCTTTGTTTAATTTCAGGTTACTTAAGGTATCATTTGCTAATAAGTACACAAGTGGAAAACAGTGAAGTGGCTTCAGTTCTTTACCATTCTTCATTATTAATTGTCAGCACTCAGATAAAATTAAGAGAGCAAATTCAAAAGAATGAATTAAAATGAAAATGAGGGAACAGAGTTAAGCATTAAAATCTGTGGTATCTTGCATATAAACGTCTACGTGTGGAAGTGTGTGTGTCTGTTCGGCCCAGAAGTGAGAGGTGGAGTCAGGGTAAGGGCTCCACCTCTGAGGATACACAAGCAAGGCGAGCAAGTCAGCAAAATGAAACCTCTGAAAAAAGACAAAGTTGCTTAGCCGCTAATACAGAAGCGAGGCAAGCACATTGGCAAAACAGTATCCCTTTTACTTTTCCTCCCACTGCTAATATACAAGTGAGGCGAGTACGTCAGCAAAAAAAAACCTCAGAAGAAGGGCAAAGTTGCTTAGCTGTTAATACACAAGCGATGCGAGCACATCGGCAAAATAAATCATCCTAGGAGAGAGATACTCAGAGTAATTCCTTTCAATTACCTGACATCTCTTTTTTCTGATGATTTCAATAGTTTCTAGGACCCCGTGATTTTTACAGAAAGGGCTTACACAGCTAGTTTCTTATAAATGTAAATCTCACACTACTGCACTTTTCTGAATACAACATAAGAGAAGGAAGAATGTCACCTGATTAAATAATGAGATTAACTGAGGTAAAATGACTAACTAACTATGAAACTGGATGGGACAAAAACTGCCGGGTTGTGGTGGGAGGCACCTAAGCTGCCATGCCCTTAGCTCTATACAGTAAATTTAAACCCATCTCTCTCTTTGTCATTTTTCTCTTGAGACCCTAGTGGTTGGTTAACTGAGTTAAGAGGCACCTGCTAAGCTCAAAGGATTCAAATTCAAGTCCACACCAGAGTGGCATAAAGGCTCAGTAAGGACACAGGGCTGTTCAACAATTGGATTCAATACAATTCTGGCTACATATGAAAGAGTGCACTGATAATACTATTAGACTTTAAATGGACTCAAGGGATATGATGCTAGGCTGCCACAAGAGTTCAACAGTTCATTTCAGTATACTTTACTGTCTCATGTAGTACCACTTGCTGGCTCAAAGCATTTGACAACAGCTACGTGGAAGCTGTCTTGTGAACACAAAAATGATCAGTAACAATAAACCATAATCAAGAAAAGAGCTAGAACCTTTCAAGCGTTTTGATTGTTCAGTGCAACAAAAAATGTTCTAAAGTTGAAGAAAATAAATTTCTGAACCAGTTCTTGCAGAGAACAAATAAATTAATTCATATTAATTTGAAGAATACAGTATGATTCTTATGAAACCCTGGATCATGTGGGCATAATAAGGACATGCAAAAAGTTTTACGTTGGGTCCTGCTTATGTGCTGGACACCTAACAGAGCTTGAATTGAAGATTCAGTCATTAGTATTATTTATTAGCTAAGTCAGATAAAATAAACCTAAAACAAGCGTGGTGACAAGCAAATATAATATGGGAATTAATCCAGTTCTTATTTTTATAGCTTATTTTTTGCTTCATGTGATAAAAGGCAGAAGGCACTGACATTTCTGTGATTTAACATGTATGCCTGTACTAACTCCAGCTTTCCTCCTGTAGATGAATAATAAAAAAAACATATAGTTAGATGCAGTCTATCTTTAGTCTGACAGAATGGTAATAAGATGGCCCTTTAGGGAGATGACAGCTTTGTATGTCTGAATGTTTGCCCTTCATTCATGGGAGTACTTGTAGTTCAGTTCAAATTTTATTCTTAGGCACTATCTAGAATTATCATTGTGAATAGTTAGTTGTCAGTCTTCTATTCTTATTTGTCCTTACATGCATCTCTTACCTTTTCAGTTATGTTATTTTTTTACATTATTACATGGAGTTATGGAAAGCTGGAAAGTTCATTGGTTAGCTCTGCTGCCTCACAGCTACAAAGTCATGGTCATCCATTCCCAGGAAAGTCACTTCCGGTATGAAGATAAGGTTTCCCTCAGACATTCCTTTTCACAAACCAAAGACATATTTGTTGGGTTAAAGACAACTCTGCTATAAGTGAGCATAAGTGGGCTCTGCAATGGACTGTTTCCCTGTTTAAGGAGGCTTCCTGAATCAAACCCAGTATTGCTTGGATAGGCTGTAGCTTCTGTAACCACAAAAAAAGTTGATTAAACTCATTCTAAAAGAAATCACTGGACCCCTGGTTTACTCTGAGTGATCAATAAGGACTCGTCACTTAGACCTGAAAAGAGCATAGCAGGTAACAGAGTACTCCTGTGGTGTGGCAGAAGAGAGCAATACCAACCCGATCTGCCATAAGCAGGTGGCAGTGCAGTGGAGCCTTTGAATAAGAACAAATTTCTCATTAACCAGACTTACTGAACTTACAATGGGCCACTTGTACTGATGGGTAAGTCATAAATGTCACTAAACATTAATGGGCTCAGATTCATGGTCTGTTGTTTCAGACTGACTCTGAGGTGGATGGTAGATTATAAAGAGGGACAATTATTAGCGTTGTTATGTATTTCTGCTTGCAATTTCTAATTACACCCCACCAGTGATTTGTTCTTTCATTGCCAGTCTCTGCTTTAAATAACTATGTAAAGTGAAATAGGGAGGGCATGCATGTGGGTGGCACTGCATGGCATCCCAGAAAAGAAAATATCAGACAGCCTTGTGGTATTATGGGGAAAACAGTAGGGCTTGAGAAACACCATGAGAACAAACAGTTCTATTAGACAAATAGCCTTGCAAGGTGTGAAGATTACATTTTACTGAAAAACAAAAGCAGAACAAAATTGATGGAGTTTCACAGGTAAACTCCAGCAAAGAATTCCATAATATAAGGGTCAAGAGGTCTGTAGTGAGACTCTAGGATGGCTAGATGATCAGCATCTTTAAATTTAAATGGAGTATGCAATGAAATGCTGGGGTGTATTGCCAGCAGAACTACAAGTGTGCAAAGCTTGTAAGGACTTCCCTAGAAAAGCTGTAATTGCTTCTAGAGGGGCTTCTAAAAAGTACTAAATTAAGGGTCTGAATGTGAGATTTCAGTGTTTGATTTTTAATAAATTTAAATTTTTTTTCTGAATACATGTTTATGGATTGCCGAATGTGCACTGATGGGAGAAAATGGCAAATGTATCCATTTAAAATTGAATTTACAACACAATAAAGTGTACAGTGTCCACTGTATACAGATCATTCTGTATTTGACAGAAAATTATTGTAATTAAGACAGATATTGTGACATGTGTTAACTATAACTATATCTGATCCCAGTTAAGACTCTAGAAGCAGCATTTTGGACTTGTTGACATGAGTTAATACTTTAAAAAACCATTTCATGAACTTTGGCTTCTGACAGGGAAACGTAAGGATGGACTGTGGCAATGTTATACATATAATAAAATGCCTTCTTAACTGGACATGCATAAATTCAGGTAGCTGTTGATAAAAATATTCAAATTCAATAACATCCACCAAACGCAAAGCATGTCACACAAATAATACATGTTGTATTTAGTCTTGTGGATTCATATCTTCTCAGTCATTTAAGTGGGTTAATCAGTGGTAGTGATGTCAGAAGGGGACCTTGTTTTTCGATTTCCTGGATAATCCATTTACTGATTGTGTCAGGGTTGTCTGTGTAGGTATTTGCTGTCTTGCAAAGGAGTCACCGCTTTAAAGTCTGGCTGGTTGAGTATACAAACAATACCAAGTTGTGATAAAAGACCTGCTCCTTCCTTGGAGGATGTGTGTATTTACCTGACTTGGAAATTACATGTCTGATGCTTTTGGATTCTAATCAGCATATCTGAACTTATTCATGATTGGTAACAATTATTTTTGTTAACTTGTGTTTTCATTAATTGTTAAACCCAGGAAATGTAGATGTGCCATTGTTTAATCTGATTGTCCAGAACTGATAATGGCAGGGACTGGAGGAGATTTAAACTCCTGGGCAGGAGAAGAGAGGAGGGGACGGTCCACACAAAATGCTGACAGAGCACAGGGGCTCGCAGGCAGACAAGGGTACGTGGTTGGCACGACGTGAGGCACAAGGACGGCAACACTTCCAGGGAGGAAGAGACAGCTCCACAAGGAGATGCCGGTTGTGGGTCCAGCGAGAGAGGGAAGCCGCATTAAAGGACCAAGCAAAGCTGGCAGACGAGAAATGAGGCGTGCCTAGGTCACAGCAACACAAAGAGTTGGAAAAAAAAGGAACGACGAAGAGACGCTGACAGAGATTCAATGTTTTGACACAACTTCTGTTGGGATACAAGTGCCTGGTGAACAGAGTGAACACAGTGAGCAACTTGGACTCTGCACCACTAAAGGTTGTATCCTCCGATTCTTGTTTTTAATGGACTTTTAGAGTGTGGACTGTGTATTTTCCTTTTAAAAAAAGAAAATTCATTCCTGATATATTTAGATTTTGTTATGTTCGTTTATCTTTTTAATGTACCTTATATTGTCTTGTGTAATAGAACTTACTGTTGTTTTTTTCTGAAATTACTGTTGTGTCTTTCATTGTGTGTTTACTCACCGCCCAATTTAAAGAAACCTGTGTGCTATTATTGGTAAATTTCAGGAGTTCCCAGTCTCTTAATAAAACTGGGTGGCGTAGTCGGATATTTAAATGGCGTCTAAGTTAGATTACCTGTAAGTGTGACCAGACACCTGTCACAGTGAGAGAAAGTACCCAGGGCAGGCAGTAGTGGTGTAGTGGTTAAGTCTGTGGATTTCATATCCTAAAGCTGGGTTGTGAGTTCAAATCCTATTATTGATGCTATGTGCCAACGTGCAAATCCATACACCTGCCCATGATCCAACTGACAAAAGAACAAAATAAATATGTGTTATTGTGAGTGTGTTCTGCACAAGAGGTACAACAGGGGACGGGATTGGATGTAATGCAGTTGCTAACCTCTCTTCCTTTTCCTACTTTAGAATGGAGGAAGAGCACACAGAAGACCAGTAACCTCAATTCTTGACTGCCCAGAATTCCTGCCTCTTCCAGTTCCATATAAAGGAACCGCGCTGACCAGAAGCTAAATTTCATTTTCAGACTCATAAGTGCCAGAGAGTCACAATAGCCCACAGGAGCAATAACTTAGAGACCTCTCCTGAATTGCCTTATTCAAAATCTTTTGTTATTACTTTATTTATTTCTTTGGCATTGCTGCTATTAAACAGGGTTCTCTGGGAGTCTCCAACACTTTATGTTGTCCTGTGTTGTGGGGGATAGCATACTGTGTAGTGAGATTTTCATGTAGAAAAAAACACAGTAATGTGCACAATGTGACATTGTGGTGTATTTTTATGTGAAAGATATGCAGCATATCACATAAAAAAAGAAAAAAACACACTGTGCTTCTTTGCAGTGATGTGAACAAGGGACGTAATTAGAACTGATTTTGCGAGTCTAGAACAGATTATATGTATTACACAGCTGCAGAAAAAAACACAGATAAACATGAAAGCGTGAACGAGGCTTTACTGAGTATGCAAGCTTCCGGGTTTTCCATTGTAGAAACCTTTAAAACATGCAAAAAATGTAATTTTAATGAGATGTGCATTTCTTAGATAGGCTTTACTTATCTATAGCATCTGATGACCCTGATGCTCTGGATGCCCTGATTCAATGTCTTACTTGTATTTCTGAATAAGAAAATAAACTGAAATCTTAGTTGTTTATAAGAAGGGAAATAATGAGGGTCTTAGAAATAATCTTGTTCCTTTAGCATTAAAAGTTTAGGCAGAAGTCTTGGGCTCTAACCTAAACTTTAAATCCCACATTAAACAGAGTACTAGGTCTGCATTTTTCCATTAATAGTACATTGCAAAAGTTTGACCCCTTATAATATTGCAATATGCTGATAAAGTTATTCACAATTTATGATTACTGTAATCCACTCTTAACTTCAGAAATACATGAATTGTTTACAGTTAATTCAGAATGCAACAGCAAGAATCTTAACCAGAAAAAGAAAAACCTGAACACATCTCACCAGTTTTACATTGTTACATTGGTCCATATATGGGTCTTCCTGACTTTGACTTAAATTGCACGATTGTTCGATGAATAAGTTTCAGTAAAGTGATGGACATTAGGTAATGCTATGATAGTTATTATGGCCAGTTTTGGTCACGTGATAGACATTAGGTAATTTTGGGAAGAACTAAGAAGGAGGAGAGTATTTTGCATATGATGATAGGAAATGTAATATAACCAGTGCACTTCCTAGTTTAGGCACTTTCGCCATGATCAAGTCTCCTTGTTACATTGCTGTGTAATAAAGATGTTTTTCTGCACCTCCATCTGGGCTCAGAGACTGCCTTCTTTAGCAAGATGAGTTTTTCTTCATGACAGTTACTACACTTTAGTTCTACCCTTATTAAAATAGATATGAATAGAATTATCATATTATTCTGCAATCATTAATTTGCTTTCTTTTTTGTTTTTTTCTGAACAAAGCACTGAGCAGCCCAACAGAGTGTAATTGTAGACCACAGTACTTATGATGTCAGTCACATAACACCCCAACTTCACAAAACGCCCTCAACATCAGTCACAAAATGCCCATTGTATTACACTATGGTTAAGATTAGGGTTGAGGGATGGTTATCTGACTCAAAGGACATTTTGTGACTGACATTGTGGGCATTACCTGACCTACATCATGGGTACTGCAGGCTGCAGTTCGGCCCATCTCGAGCAGCTACCTGTGATATTTGAATTACACTGGATACTCCAACTGTCCACGACACCTTTTACATCAATTCCTGTAGGATGAACCGTACAAAACAATAAGGAACTACTTAAGAACATTTATGTTAGGCAGAATGCACAGTGGGGATTGGGTGGTCTTTTGGCCTTGGAACCCCTATAGATTTTGGATTTTTGTCTCTGTCTTAACTGGATTTTTTTTTTATTTTTCTGTCCCCATCACCATCTGACATTATCATTGGATTTGTCTTGACAGACTTAAAAAATGATACTATATATAAGAAACTATTCATCTACTATTTATACGTATATCTATTATTTATATTTATACCTCTTTTATGGAAGTCCATATTGATGTATTTTATTTGTTTATTTAATATTTTTTTTACCCAATTTTAATTTGCTTTCAAGTTTTTGAAACTATTTCAATGACATCTTGTAAAGCACTCTGAGCTATATCCTGTGTAAGAAAATGTGCTGTAGAAATAAATGTTATTGTTGTTGCTGTATATTTAATCTGCTGTTTGTAATTCCCAGTATCCTAGTGATGCATCCCAGCAGTGCCATCTCATGGAGTAGACCTGCCAGGAAGACAACATGTCTATACTGAGGGATCAACCATTGGTTAGTGGTGGCTTTTTGTGCTATCAATATGCTCCTTTCAGCTCTATGAGGGACTGCATCATTATCAAAAGGATTTTTAAACATAAAATCAACATACTATCAGATCAGATTAGATTGCATTAGATTAGATTGGATTACATCAAATCAGATTAGAGCTCACATACACTGCAAGTGCATAATGAAATCCTTATGCCACAGATGCAGTGATATATAAATAAAAACAGTAAACAAATAAGAATAACAGAAAATAGACAAATGAATGAATAAATAAATAAATATGATAAATAAAATTAGAATTAAAAAAAAAGGTAATGTACAGTACAATTACACATAAACCAGCAGGTAGATTTTGTTGAGCATTTAGTGAATTGTCTAGTCATTTTATAGTGTGTAATAAAATGTATAATGATTAAATTGTCATTGTAATAATCAAAGGAAAAATAATTAAAAAAAAACATAAAAATAATTACATTCTAATTCTATGTTTTTCATTTTGAGATGGTAAATTAAAGCTAAGAATTTCTTTGTGGAATGCACATCGTACCTCATTCATTTTTCTATGATAGCCTTATAACTATTTTTATCTGTATATAATTATATATCAGAGCAATATTTTCTAGGCTGCAGTCTAATGATAAGAACAATCTCAAAGTACATTGCAAGTTAAAATGAATGCTGCTAATTTAAAAATATGCATTATTTTAAATGGAAACATTCATATATTGTTCTTTTAAAAAGAGATGATTAGATTCCCACTTCTTTTGTTTCAAATAATTATATGGTAGGTCTTGCAAAAATGTAGAAAATGTAGATTACACTTCTGTCCCAGATAAACTTTACATCCCAAAAAATTAGCATGTTAAGTTAACTGGTGACTCTGATGCTGCTTTTCCACAAAGCCTAGTTTCTGGATTATCTGCATATTATTTTATCGCTAAAATTCCTGGAGCCAACAGGGAAACTTCTCTCCTGTATGTATTGTGACAGATAGGGGCACTCTCGCTCCCTTGAACCCTCAGATCAGACGCCAGACACCAGGTAAAAGTCCAATAATTGAATTTATTGTGACAATAACGTGCACAAAGCACCCTCCTCTCCACAATACTCATATAATTAAACAATACACTAATCAATAACACTCCACCACTCCCAGACGCGTTGCCACCCTTCCACCCAGCTCAGCTCAACGTCTGTGATCTCCCATAGTCCTATTAAAGTCCTTGACCCGGAAGTGTTTCGCTCTCTCTGTCCATGTGACTAGGAACACTTCATATAAAAACTCTTCTTCTTCATCCCGGAAGCACGTCATTCCTCCTGTCGCTGTGATTAAGATGTACTTCTGGGTTATAGGGCACGTAAGAGTCTCCGGGCCTCCCTGCAGCGTCCTCTAGCGGCCCCCATGGTATCCAGCAGGGCTGTGGATAAAAACTCCATTGTCCAGGATTCCCTGCTGGCCTTCGGGGCACCTCCATGCTACAGGGAGAGCACCATCTGGTGGCCTGGGGGTATTGGCCGGGATGAACGGTTGGCCATATATCACGGTTGGCCATATAGGAATCCCTTAGTGGCTCAAAGGTGACACTATGATCATGACCAGCCATGTCCTCATGCAGATTACAAGCATGTATCTTGATGCATTATTGCTCTTCATGCCACTTTTAAACACTTGAGTTCCTTGGGTGTATTGGACTTATTTTGTGCAATGTTTTGGTATGAGGTCCCTGATATGGTTCACATCCAGTAATTACCATAGAGAACATGAGAAATGATGACATGTATGAACTGTAAATATAAAAAGAGGCAGATAGGATTAATGGTTCAGACACCACATGGTGAATCCCATATAAATTGGCAGGTTTTCAAAAAAGGTCTTGAAAAATGAGGCTGTCAAGTGACGTCTTTGTAGAAGCAAGTCCAAATTGTGACTTCTGAGTTATGGTGGTGACACCCTATTTGAGAACTCCTGACAAGAAGAGGTAGATTCTAGACTTCCAGAATCAGAAGAAATGTCAACCGACTTTTATGTCAATAACCTTATGGTCTGTGGGTGGAAGGAAAGGAGAGGCAGTAAATGACAGCACCAGCACTCAACTCAATGTGGAATTACTGTATAATAAGCCATGAGGCTGTCCCATTCATGCGTGTGTGACAAAAGCAATTGCGAATGATCCTGTTATAGTGAATTATTTCTGGCAAGATATGAGTGATCAAGGAATGTTTTGAAGAGCTTAACAATAATGCAAACCACATGGCTGTACCAGGAAGGTCTTGCCTCAATTGATCACTTAAGGGTGAATCTAGAGCAGATTCTGTTTTTAACCACCTTTATCAAAGCACCAAATTATGGAATTTTCATGCAGTAATGTAGACACATTCTTCCCATGCAGTTCCAGTACAGTCTCGCAAGAACATTTTCATAGTTATTTATATGTATTATTATTATTATTTGGCTGTTTACATTTCTGTATGGCTTTTCAGTTGGGAAGTATTAACATACTATATATATTAAATAACCAAAGGCAGTGCAGAGGCAATTTAAACTACATAATTTCACTTTATTATCTCATTCCCAACACCATATGGGCCTCTTTGAAATTACCTTCTTTTAGAACTACTACATTGCCTTTTGTTTCCCATTCTCTTTTTTTAAAGCTTTTACTTCCAACTATGTAAGAAATTCATGGCTTTGCCTGCTCAGATTTTAACAGTCCAATTACTTTTATATAGGTCTAAAACAATATGGTTATCCACCTTTTAGTTGTTTCCATGTAGATGTGGAGTTGGGCATTGAAGGTTATGTAATGCAAAGGTATCACCTGGTGCAAAAGCCCGGTATAAATGAGTACCCTTTTCCATGCTGTATTACTGCTGGATATTTATAGCATCTGTGGAAATGTCTTTCCAAGGACATTTTGTAGGTTACATGTCTGGTAGTGGGTAATATCAGGTCTTAGAGATGCCAGCACTTGGACTGTGGCTTCACAGAAAGATTAATAAGAGTATTGTGGCTTCAGGAGGAATGATATGCTAAAAAAGTGATTAGTAGTAAGATACTTGAACTGGACACATACATACAAAAAGAAAAAAAAAGAATTATTGAGGTGGTGATAAGGGTGTACTAGCAATTATGACATTCTCATGGACAGCCTCTATAAGACATGTGCAGAGGGACAGCAGGCTTAACTTATTCATTTTGTTCACTCTTACCTTCTTATATTTGATATTTTTATACTGTATATAGTCAATGGAAAAACATTAGTTCTGTGTCTCTGGGACATCTCTGCATTTTTATGAATCCTTACTGAAACATTATGCATGCACAGTAAATATTATATGGTGAAGTTTTACATTTAATAATTTCTGATTTTGCTTTTCTTCGGGTAACAGATGTTAGTAATATAACCACTGTGACTGTTGGGAACATAAATTAATTTTACACTCTGTATAAGGCCAGGTTTATACTTCATGTGACGTGACGCGTGTTCCATTGGACACTACTGCTATGCAAATGTTGTACTGTTCATACTTGCATGTGTACTTTACATAAATCTGGAAGATTCCACCAGGTGGCAGTGCAAGATATCATCACGGTGAGAAAAGGTTCGGCTTCACTGTGTTGTGAATTGCCTGAAACACCCATTAAATTCCGAAGACACCTTGCCACAATATCTCTGAAAAGGATGTTTAATGATTACATCCATCAATCCAGGGATGTGCCCATTCTTGCAAGCATCAGGTGCGAGACAGAAACAATCCCTGGATGGGGCATTAGCTCATTGTAAGGTGAACACAAGCATACACATACACTAGCATCATTTTAGCATCACCAAATCCCCAAACCTTCATTTCCTTGGAAGGAAACTGGAGCAAACTGTGGAAACCCACCAGTAAAACATACAAACTCCAGGCAGGGAACACCAGGGACGTGACTCCTTGTGAGGCAGACTGTGTCGCCACAACATGTGTAATTATTATCAGTATTCATTATTTAAATGAAGTTAACAACATATCTGTAAAATGTAACATACATTCTTTAATGCATTTCATCGTAAATGTGATATCAAGTATACATCTAAGGATTCTAAATGTGCAGAGAGCTGGAATATCATAAATGTAATGTTTTCCATATGGCGATTGCTGCTGTCAGGTCAGGAGGAAGCCCCAGAAGTACATAGCAATTAACAACTAGGTCAGTTTTAAGATGACATTTACAATGGTCTACTTTAATAATAAAGTAAACTACGAGGTTAAAATGGAAATTTCGAGATTAAAGCCAAAATATCCTCTTTAATCACAAAATACACCTTTTCACCATGTCCTTAATTTTTTCCTCTGTCGCTCAAATACACTGCTGTACTTTCTGATGTTGTTGTGAAGGTGCAAAAAAAAAAAAAAAGACGGCACAGAAGATTGTATGTGAGATTTATAAAATGTATCGTGTCATTATTATTGTCATTTGTGAATTTCCCCTTGGGATTAATAATCTATCTATCTATCTATCTATCTATCTATCTATCTATCTATCTATCTATCTATCTATCTATCTATCTATCTATCTATCTATCTATCTATCTATCTATCTATCTATCTATCTATCTATCTATCTATCTATCTATCTATCTATCTATCTATCTATCTATCTATCTATCTATCTATCTATTACATTGGGGAATATGCAACGCTTGAATATAAAAGCACCACGAATACATTTGTACAGTATGTTGGCATTTTGCTTCACCACATAGAACCATTCATCAAACATCCCATCTGAGGACGTGCTCCGAGGACGCGTCAAATAAACGCTGAGAACGTGTGGCAGCCGTGATGCGTACGTGTTCTGAGCGTGAAGTATAAACAAACCCTAACTGTCCCCAAGGTTTCTGCTTTAACAACATGACTCAATTATTTATTCCAGATTCCCACAACTATTTATGTGATGAAGTGCTTTCTCGCTTAAGTACTGTATACTCCTCTTTAATTTACGCTGGTGTCCAGTGGTATATGATTCATTGTTTTAGAACTTCCCATAGCCTGCTCATGACTAAAAAGGTTTAACTCCCTGAGCCTGTCAGAGTAGGACACATCCTTAATTCCTGGGATGCACTTGGTTGCTCTCTTCTGCAGGGCTTCAAATGCCCCATGTCTTTCTTTTCTCAAAATTCCCAGATTGGGTCTAAATATTTATTTATTATAGTCTGAGCAACAAACCCGTGGCACTGCTGCAAGCCAGGGGGACTCAGTGTTCTGGTGGAAGAAATGTCCTAGATAAGCTCTCCCCCCAGTCCTTCTAGTACAGAGGCATCCCGGCCAGGTCCACACCACACAATATAACTTAACATTGTATTTATTAATAGCTTCTGTGCATTGCTTTGATGATGAAAATGGTGAACCAACACAAAGTCCTAAATCCCTTTCAGAGGTTGATTTACTCTTAATTCAAAATCAAAAATACTATTGGCATGAAGGGTGACTTGGCAAGGAGAAGGAATGGTACATGGGATAGGATCCAGCAAAGCTCAGAGATGGCACATATTGCTATGTCTTGGGCACTATATTCCAAGTGTGGTCTGATTGTCCTGAAAGGATAAGAAGCAAAGGTAGCGATGAAGAAGAGAGAAGAATGACTTGGAAAGAACCTGATAACTTTACTCTCCAGCAAGACCCAGAACATATGACAGGAATCCCTGACCTTTTACAGAAGAAAGAGATTGAGACCACAGGAGATAGGCTGGAGCGTAAAACCAACAGAAGGTCAGAATGCCTCCAGAGGACACTATATCCTGGTAAGTAAGCCCAGGTCTTTATACACCTACCCAGATCACTTAAATCATTTGTAGTCCATGTTCTACTTGTGATAAGTGAGCATGAGTTTGATGATCTGCAAGGCAATGTTTAAATCACTTTGGATTTATCAGTCCACCTTATACATACTGTGGCGCACTGCCGGGGACCTTGCCCAGCCAGGACGCCTCTTCTGTATATTGTCCCGGGGAACAGGCATGGACAAAACAGTACCTCCCCCAGGATGCTAGATGGCAGCCCCCCTGGGTGGCAGTGGTGCCTCGGATTCCTGCTGGGCTCCATGGGAGATGGAGTTCTCTACAACCCTATTGGGATGTGTGCCACCAGGTCACACTGCAGTGGTTCCTGAGCCCATGTGGGCAGTTCTTCCGACACACTCGGAAGTGCAGCCGAAAATGGGCCATCAAACACCTGGAGCACTTCCAGGTGGGCTATAAAAGAAGCCAGCAGCCACCACTCCAGGAGCCAGAGTCGGGAGGAGATGGACTAAGCTTGCCGGAGAGGAGTGGAGGATAAAAAGAAGGAAAGTATTGTGTGCAGTGGTGCTTTGGACTGTGTTGTGTGCCTGTGGGAACCTGGAAGGCATTGCCCACAGGTGAAGAAAAGAAAAAATAAAAACACTTTATTTTAGTAGTGTGTCTGTCTGTGTTGGGTTAAGTACTGGTAGAGCACCATCTATAGTCACAATACTTTTCTATTCGTTTATTTTTAACTATCAAGCTTCTGTCCAACCTCAATGCTCTGACACGACCACCTCTGTCTGACTTTTTAGAAGTCAGTGACATTTTTCACTTCATTTCCATTTCTTTCCACTGTGCTGCAATTTTGTACTGTTAGACAAACTATTTAAGATGCTGGCACAGATTAACTTGCATCCAAGGTTTTGGATAAAATATTACAAAAAGACTTCAAACTATTGCACAGTATTATAATAGTTAAGAAAAGGACTCATTTAGCCATGGTTAGGGATTTTTTGACTTGTTTTTCATTTAGATTTTTCAATGATCTCATTTCAGTTTGGATGATCATTTACCAACTCCCTTAACTTTGTATATCTTTCTTTTACTTTGACCAGACATTTGTCATTCTGACCAGTATAGCTTTCTTGAAGTGATTGATGCACTGAAAAATGTAGAGCCCAATGAAAACTAGTGTTCTTTGCACTTGATGTGCCTTTGTAAAGCATTCAACAACAGTTCCTTACTCATTTCTCTCTGTTTTAATATTTCCTCAAATTCACAGTTTATCTCTCTTGTTTAACTCTTTTAAATTCTCTTTGACATGATCCTGAAGCTGAAGAGCCCATCCCAAAACACAAAATCTGATCATTTCATTCAGTCCAAGTTGGATGCCAAAGCTGGTGCACCAGTTCTACCTGTCACAACAGTACAGTATCTACAAGGAGGAGGAGGAGAGGAGAGGTAGGGAGCAAAAGGAAAGTGTTCCCACTATGCAGATGGGCCAGACAGCCTGCAGATTTCTTGTTTCTATTCTATTCAGCTTTTACAGCATTACTCCCTTTATTCATCTCTGCCAGTTACTATCTCCATTGTATTTATAATCATTACTAGGAAACAATTTGACCTCTGGTCCTTGAAGGTGGTTCATGTGCTTCTTACAAAGTACAGCACCCCAATATACTCTGCTGAGTTTGCTGCCTCAGTTTCCATGCCATAATGGTGTGTATGACAGTCTTTTGCCCTCAGAGTGTATGACATGGCATTTGCAATGAAAACAATCAGTCAGCCTGTACAATGTGCTTCACTGTCAGCAGATGTCTCTGTGGTTCTTTTCCGGTCTGCGGTGCTATTGTTCTCCAGTCAGCTACAACATGTGGCCACACCACTGCTTGCTGTGAGAAGGACTCAAGGACGAATTATTGGCCAAAGTAGATGGACCTCCAATTCTTGGGTCATGTTTCTTTTATCATGTCATAAGCTCTTGATTAAAACCAAGGTTAAGGTTCAAGGCCCAGTGGCTCATGAGTTTTTGTGTGACAGATGGGCAACCCTTAGCATTTTATATCTATATAAAGGTTGTTAAAAAATTAAGCAATAGTGATTATAAGTAAATAAGAGTAAATCAAAACCTTTAAATGTCAGCCTGATTCTCCACTCTTTATCTTACTCTCTCTCTTTCTTACTGTCTCCTCACTCCTATCACAGCAGCGCACATCCAGTCTGCCGGCAAATGAATGTATGTTTAGATGATTTTGTTCAGAGATAAGCCACTGCTCATCAACACAGATACTTTGTGTCTGAAGCCCCTCTCTGAGGGCTGACAAGTTAGTGCTTCCTTTGCCAAGCATTAGCCTGCAATGAAAGATAATTGAGATGGAGGATATTTTTATCTTTAAAATACATCACATTAAACCAAATGACTAAGATGAAGTCCTGCTAGAAATAAATTAAACACATTACTTCCATCCTAGCAATTAAGTTACAGAAATATGCAGCATCTGGCAGAATGCATTGATGTGGCCATCAGCCTTTGGCTAGACAGTCGTCTCATTTACAAACACACACCCTGAGTTTGTGTAAATGTGTACTTGTTACAGCTCAGCCAGGGAAATGACCCTGTATATTTATTATTATTATTATTATTATTATTAATAATAATAATAATAATAATAATAATAATAATACATTTTATTTATATAGCTGTAGCATATTTAATGAGCCTATAATTTTTCCTGTTGGATTTACTGGTTTTGATCTTCCTTCTGCTCTGTGAATTGGAATTCAGCTTTGAGTTACGTTTTGGGACTTGTTCACTTAGCCTATTAGGCAACTCCTTTCTCGGACCTTTTGTTATATTTTTCATTGTTAATAATTTTTTTTCATTAATAAAGATTATTTGGTGGACTGTTTCTTTAAACCAAATGTTTTCTATGATTTTTTTCCTTTTCTTTGACTGGAACTTTGAAATTTTAGGACATTTACATTATTTCTGAAACTAGAACTCCTCTAGGCCTGCAAAGGCCAAAGCAGGCTAATAGAGCTGGGGTTTAAGTTATTGGTGGTGGTGGTGGGGGGCTATTCTATTCAGGAAGAGGAGGTCTTGCCTGGCTTTTAGAGCTTTTTGGAGGCCACACACCCTTTTTCACTATGTCTCTGTGTCCATGTCATGACAGTACTATGTGGGTTCTGCACTTGGGTTTTCACTGAATGCCAGGCTCCTTGTTGTTCACCTTTGGATATAGTGTTTTACGCTATGGTTGTAAAGATTTTAATTTTTTTTAGCAATTCAATTTTACATTTATGCACTTGATGTGGTACAATGGCTCATTAGTTATATTGGCCACCTACACTTCTAGGATCCTGGGTTCAAATCCAATTGATTTTCTGTGTGGAGATTGCATGTTTTTCCTGTCCCCTTGTGCATGGGCATCATAGTGAGGGGGGAGGGAAATGATTAACCAAGGCCCACTGGGTGAAGGGTTGGTGGCTCAAAGCCTTTGTAGGCCTGGAATGAAAAAGAATGTGTGACAGAAATAGATTGAGAGGAAGGGGCCTACAGAGACTACTTATGTATAGGGCCCAGAGGTCAGTGGTACACTCCTGCCCTTGTGGTCTGTCCACCAGGCTCTTCTTCTCACATCCCCAAAGACATACAGTTTAGGATGATTAGCAACTCTAAATTAGTGCAAGTACAGATATGTGTGTGTAAATGGGCCCTGTGGCAAACACTTGGCAAAATTTAGAATGTGAATTACCCTAAATGTATATGCAACTTGAACCTGCAAAATGGGGAAAAGTGGTAGAGTGGTCAATGCTTACAATGATGAGAAAATGAATTGGAATCCTACAGTTTGTCTCCATCTATATGGAGTCTGTAGTTCTCCCCATGTCTGAGTTAGCTTCTTCAGCTTCTCCACTATTCTTTCCAAAACTTTAAAGATTAGAGTGACTGATGTCTCCACATGAGAGTAAGTATATGGAGGTGCACCCAATGCTATGCTGATGAACTCTGCTTTCTAGTGACTTTAAAAAATTGGATTAGGCCTACTTGGATTTAGAAAATTGATAAAAAGGTGGACACTCCGGTGATACTTGATTTTTCATTCACTGTAGCAAGGCAGAAATACTGACAGAAATCCTACTAATTAGTCAGTAGGTATGCCTCAAATGTGTGCTACCAAGTCTGTTTAATTCTAATGACAAACCAAATTCCTCTAAATGTTACAACTTTTAGCTGCAGGGATGTGGGAATAATGTGCCAGTAAATGAGAGTGATGCTATACTGGTTTCAGAATGTACACTGGGTCAGAGGACCCAGACAGGATTAATAAACAACTGTTCTAATTCAGTAGGTTGCAATAATCCCAGTACTGTTTAATGAATGAACGGTGTAGGCATTCTGTTTATTTAGCAGAATTTCCTGTTAGTCAAGTAGGAAAACCAATGACCAGAAAATTAACAATTTTTTGGGTTCAGGCTTGCTGTTTTGAATGCATGTAGTAAAGTGAATACAATCCTATGATGTGCCTGATATCTGCCCTGGTGGTTCCTATCAAGAGACCCTTGAGAAGCAAATGTATTTTCTGTTACAAATGAGATCTGAAAACAAGTAATTTTGGGCATAATAATGAGACTGGAAAAATACACTCCCAATAAGCATGAGGCACAAGGCAATAGCAATCTTTGGACAGGGCACTAGCCCGTATGCAGGGTGAACACACACACATCAGTGGGCGATTTAGCACCACCAATCAATCTTGCCCCCATGTCTTTGGCCTATGAGAGGAAACCCATGCAAACTCCATGTAGGCACTGCTGCTAGGACTTGAAGCCAAGTCTCCATGATGCAAAGCAGCAATGCTACCACCGCACCACCTAAATTCCTCCTTGCGTTATTAAATACAATAGCCTGAATATGGATCTGTTTTGGTTTACATTATTTAAAGGAGGACAAATATTGGAAGAGGATGGTTACTTTTCCCAGTGGGAAAGGAGAATATAACAGGTTCAGGTTTGGCACACAGAGGAAATAGCTTCCATACTGCTTGGACCTGGGATTTTCAGTTGTTACATACGAGGATGCACCAGACAATAAGGACACATAATATTAAGATTGTGCAAAGTGATGCTTAGTGCCTTTATTTTATAAAATTCAAAACGCAAAATAGGGCAGTGCTCCATACATAATAAATACATAAATAAATAATCCATAAAAACAGGTGATATGGAGATTAAAATGTCAGTTAAATAATCAATAAATATGTCCATAAAAGTATATTAAAATCACTGACAGCATTCATATTTCACAAAATTCAACGCTGAGCCACAGTGCTTCCACTCATAAAATCAACGGTTCCTTTGCTTACACTTTAGGGATCTCAACAGCCAAAAGAGATGTTCACCAACAGGTGCAGTCAACCTTAACACGGGCCCAGGTTGTTTGGCTTTTCTTTTCTAACCCCTAACCCCCATTCACTGCACAGGTTCCTCTTTATACTATTAGGGATATAGATGTTCTGGTGCTTATTACAGACCCCAGAGCAATAATGAGGAAATTGACTGAACCGCACATGTCTGCATGTGAATGCATGATCAGTTAATCACCCCATCAACACCTGCTCCACCATGCTAACCTACACCCCTCTGTAGCAAAAGGTTTGAAGTGTGCCACTGTGATCTGCGAGGTTTATTCCATAGTACATTATTTTACTCAAGACAGGTAGTTAAGGCCAAGAAGAGACACAGACGCAGACAATTGCACTAAAAATGGAAGCTGACCTTTGGATGTATGGAAAGCATCACTCCTGCCAATGCCTAAGAAAAACACCTCCCATATTCTCTCAAAGTGGCCAGAGCAGACTGAGGAACCCCATAACTGCACACTTCTACTTCTACACTCCACTCCCAGACACTTCGCCACCCTACCTCCCAGCTCAGCTCCACATCTGGGCTTTCCCACAGTCCTTTCATATTCCCTGACCCAGAAGTATTTCCCATCCTACAGTCCATGTGATTTCTTATCACTTCCGGGTCAGATAAAAAGTCCTTTTCTTCAACCCGGAAACACGTCGTTCCTTCTAGTCATATGATCACGACGTGTTTCCGCGTTATAGGGCACGTACAAGTCCTTGAGCCTCCCTGCAGCGTCCTCTGGTGGGCCCCACGGTGTCCAGCAGGGTTGGGAATAAAAACTCCATTGTCCATAATTCCCTGCTGGTCTTCGGGGCACCTCCATGCTACAGGGAGGGCTCCATCTAGCGGCCTGGGGGTATTGGCCGGCCATCTCCCAGAATATATATATATATATATATATATATATATATATATATATGATATTTGGTTTAGTAAAAGCTGGATTCTTTAACAGGCATATTCCCAGGGAGCATATGCCCCCTGCTGGATTTACCCTCCAAAGCCTGGGTGATCCATTTTTATTGATTTAAAATTGTGCTTTGCCACAGACCCAAATAAGTCTTACCACACCATCTGTTCTTTTACAACACATTTTTTTTAAAATCATTATCAATGGGCACAAGTGATCATAAAAACTTTAGAAAGAATGCAAGGAAAATAAACTCACAGACAAATTTTATGGTGCCATTCTGATTACATTTGTTTACAGATACTTATTAAATTTGGTACACAGACAAGTTAAATGGTTTTTTCAGGGTCTCACAGTGAAGCAGACATGAGGAATGAACTAGTAATCATGAGGATTAAAATCCTGTGCTAGACTTTAAAATGAGTAGGGAAGAAAAGTCCCCTCTATGCTGTTGTTTCTGATTTTAAGTAGATTTCTTATTCAGTGGCTAGTTCCTGTCTTTATTCAAGTTCTGTCTGTTGTGATACGACGCACACATACAGCCATATTTAATGAGCAAAGGGAAGTGTCTCACTTGTCTTGTGTTTTACTGTCAGATCTCTTAGTTCACTAGAGACTATTCATCTTCTTCAGTCACGCAGCTTTGTTTTAATTTGCTTGGTGAAACCATTCCACCGTAAGGTAGCTGCCAGTTGACAATAAAGAAGCACAGGGCATATAACATTCCTGGATGTTATATGCACTGGTGACATAGTATTATGGGACTCAGACTACTCATATTAAAGATAAAAGAAGAAGAAAACTGAGACACAAGTAAGGTTGGAATGTCATTCTGGATCAAATAATATAAAACTGAAATAACGTAATTGTCCAAGTAGTACTTAACTCACACTTATCACTCATTCCTATAAAAGTCAAGTGTTTTAATAATGCACTGCCTGATTGGATCTTATCGTGTGAATAACATGCCCCCATAACTAACTGTACTCTGCTTATATTGATTGGTCATAACTGTGCCTTCTTGTCTTTTCCTTCTTCTTTTACAACACTGTCAAACTAAACCTCTTTCCTGTATTGTGTTTCTATGTATTGTAAATTTTATTGGTAATTACTGAGAATGTATTATAGATCTATATCATAGTGTTATATGACCACAGTAGTGTTCAACACAGTTCAAAACCCTTCTAAACAAGACAAGAGTAAGAATAATAACTGAAAAGGTTTGGAGGTAAAATGAGGATACTTTAATAAAGAAGATGTTATATGTTTTGAAATGCCAATATTTATGGGGGACTTGCATTCAACTTCTTACAAATAGTTCTACTTAATGATTGATTAACTTACATTATTTAGCAGAAAATGTAAAATTATGATCCACCCCAGGGGTATTCACCTCTCTCAAACCAGATTAAGTGTGGTATAATGAAAAGTTTTCCATTTGCAGAAGTAAAGAATTCTAACTTCAGCATTTGGTGTCTGCCTGAATCACAACCAGATGGTGGGAGTAAGAGCATTCAAACATCATTTTCAAGAACTCCAATGTTTGGCGTAGTTGGCAGGATAGTGGAACCCAGAAAATAAAGACAGCATATGTTGAGTATTTCTGTATTAGCTCTTACTATAATTAAAGGTAGTGCCTTTGTGTTGTGATTATGTTATAAAAAAAATGAAAAAAGAATAATAAGGAAATCAGCAGGGGCCTCATGTATAAACGGTGCGTATGCACAGAAATGTTGCATACGAACGTTTCCATGCTCAAATCGCGATGTATAAAACCTAAACTTGGCGTAAAGCCACGCACATTTCCACGGTACCTCATACCCTGGCGTATGCAATTTCTCCGCTCGGTTTTGCAGACTGGCGGCACCCAGCGTCAAAGCAATGCTACTGTTCCTGTGTAGTTACCCTTTCTTTCTTAGACCCACATTCCTGACGCGGCTTTATAAATACACTGAAATTAACTGCATATTGTTTATTAGTGTAATGCATCTGATTGTAATTAACCTGTAGCAATATAATGGTCCAGGGAATTGCCATAGTATTCCAAATACCATAACTGCTTTAGCATTGTTACTCTCACTGCATCTTCTTCTTCTTTTAGCTGCTCCCATTAAGGGTTGCCACAGCAGATCATCTTTTTCCATATTACTCTCACTGCACCACTCAGAGTATTTATATCACTGTATCTGAGTGGGGAATCACAGCAGCAGCTGATCGAAAAGAGAATTATCGGTATACAGTATCAAGCACGCTGCCTCAGCCACAGCAAAATGGTTCAAAGCCTTTCCTGTACGGAACTCGCGGTTCAGGAACAGTTTCATCCCAAGAACTATAAATGCACTCAATCAAGTGCTCCTTGTAGAACTGTTTGTACTTATAAGTACAATTACCCCAGTGTAAACTTGCACTACAGTTATAAAATTGCACAACCTGAGACACTTTATAAAGCGCATATGATGACAATATCATTTTTAAGATGAAATGCAGCAAAATATGTAGATTATAGTATACAGATAAAACTTTAACTTCATTTAAATAATCTGTATCGTTAATAATTAAACATGTGAGGACACGGTGCCGCGGCGCTAGCTAGTTCACGGATTGCTCCTGCCTTGCGCTGTATTCTTGCTGGTGCTGACGCGACACTGGAAGGATAGATGGATAGAATAATTAAACATGTACTACGAAGATATTTCAATGTTCCTTAAACGTTTTGAAGAATCGGCATTCTAAACTTACAGATGACTTAACGTCTATTACAGGGCTGATTGTGTGGTGATTGGGTATTTGGAGAAAGAAAAGTAAGGACAGGAATTGGAGGTTAGTACATTTGAAAGAGACAGTACTTCTGTAATAAATTATTTCATCAAAGGTCGCGCATGGTGCAGCAAGCCTCTTGCGTAAGATATGAACAATCACTGCGCCACCGTGTTCCCATGTTTAATAACATGATTTCATTCCTATCATCATGAAAAAGATATCACGTATACATCTC
This sequence comes from Erpetoichthys calabaricus, assembly GCF_900747795.2. Taxonomy (NCBI): domain Eukaryota; kingdom Metazoa; phylum Chordata; class Cladistia; order Polypteriformes; family Polypteridae; genus Erpetoichthys; species Erpetoichthys calabaricus. The sequence continues at coordinate 141,060,535 of NC_041397.2, read as the reverse complement.
AGTATTTTAATTATTCAGAGAGGTTTAATATCACGAATGTAATGGATTCTGTGTCCTGTTGGAGAAAGAGAAAGAACAGAAGCACGTAGTGATTCACACACATAGAGCACATAGAAGATCAAACACAGAACAAAGCATTTAACGTGCTACTTTAGTTACGATGGGATTTGAGAAACTAGCAAAATAAACTATTTTAAGATGAAGTTTATGATGTTCTAATTTAATGACAAAATAAACTAAGTGATTAAAGTGGAAATTTCGAGATTACAGTTGACATTTCGTGCTTTTTTCCACTGTGTGCCTATTTTTTTTCTCTGTACCCTAATAAGCTTTCATATGACACTCAGACGGTGGGCTACGAGTTGCCTTTTCACGCCGACTTTGATATGTGACAACATCTTTTTTATTTCAGGCACTGTGCGACTTTGTGAACTTGAGCTTTCGAGTTTCTCCGACACTATGTCACTCGATCAACTTCCTTTTGTTGATTATACCACTGTTTAAACCAACAAATTGTATGTTTTTCATTGCCTCCACTTGGTATTCACTGAAATTCTTATATTTTCCCCCGTGCTTTTCCCATTTTCTTTTCACAGAAGGCTGAGCTTAAGGGCTATTTATATTGATTTGCATATTCAAAGAGGTGTAATTCTGGGAGGAGTTGGGGCTGGATAGAAGGCGCGTGCACGTGCATTACTTTTCACGCTGATCGGGATTTATGTAGCGGAAGAACGTGGAAGTTTGCGTACGTACAGATTCCTGCATCTGGATTTTTCTGTGTGTACGCACATTCCCACTTTTGTGCTTACGCCATGTTATAGTGTGAGTTCTACGCACGGCGTTATACATGAGGCCCCAGGTGAGGAGAGGGATTATTGTTAGAAGTTTGTTTAATCTCATAAGATTCTGACACTGTAGCATAGTTGTGATGTGAAAAAACTTTACACTGTATGAGTACATACAGTAAGATGGTGCTCTTTCATTTCAATGATGATCAATTAGGTTCTATGCTGATATTCTTTTCTTGTGGGTCATGCAGCCTCAGTGCCAGGTTAAAATGTATACAACAGTTATGTGGAGTAAGGCCTCTCTGATGAACTGTGCTAAGGCCATCTGAGGTGTCGTGTTGAGTCAAGTACTGTAGCACCTGGGAAATATGCATATAAAGCTACTCTGAATCAGCATGTTAAGTTGAGCATTAACTTGCTCTGGAGTGCGGTGTGAGTGGCTCAAGTAGGTGCAGAAAATCTCAGTGGTTCTCTGACTATTTGAGTGCTAAGATGCTTTAAGGCTCAGAGAAGCCTTATCTGAGAAAGACATATGCCAAATTTAGAAATTCATCAAAGCCATTGACATTATCCCCAGTTGAGGTCAATATTTCTCCACCTTTGCTAAGAACAGTCTGAATAACTTCCATCCAACAGTTCTTAGTCATTAAGTGTTCCTAGGCTGACCAAAACAAATCTTCAATGGCCTAATAAAACTCCACTTAGATAAGCATTCAATGCGACCAGTTCCATATTTTTTGGGCAAGTCACTTCCTTTCTGTGAAGTATGGAATCCTTCCTGATAACATTTTAGTAGCTAACATCCACAGAGCTATGTTGACTACCTATGTTGGCAGGGTTACCTGTGGCAAACTGGTGTAATGAAAGGGGTCAGACATAAAGCAATTAATAATGTGACCCAGATTAATGTCCCAATGAAATATAGGAGAATATCAGTTGGAAAGAGGATACCAGAATTCACTCATAGACATTGAGCAACCCACAAAGCCCAGTTATGCTCAGCCCAAAAAGCTGCATGGAGTCACCAGGTGGGCTCACCACTTACAACGTGAAGGGCAAGGGTCACGTGCAGTGCCAGACAGGTGCAAAATTACAAAGTTGATTTTCTAACGTCCTTGACTCGACTTTTATCACAATGCACACTTGACCTGAGAATCTCTCTAGAAATTGCTGCAGTGGTGCTGCATGTACAAAGGAGAAGTATGGAGCTGTCCAGGGTTTTGTTCATGTTATAGCCTGTGCTACACAAATGAACTAAACTACTGTGAAACTCAACAATTGGTTTAGAACGTGGATGGATTTTTATTATTTGTTTTATTTTTAGCAAAGACTGTTTTGCAAGGTGATTTACTGAAAATCAAAATACAAATAACTTGTAAACATCACTCTGAACCTACATTCAGTGAAAACAGTTACACAACAATAAACTGAATTGAATTTGCTGAAATGGCATATTTAAATGATTAGAAAAAAGTATAAAATGAACAAGTGACACAGGACACAAATTAGGCATTAAGACAGTTGGTCATACTGAAAAACAAAGCAGTTCGTTATTTCTTTTTATAGTTCATTAGAAAAGATTTCTGGCTGTTGCGGTTTTGTTGCGATTTTAAAATTAGGAACCCAAGTATCCAACTTAAAAACATTCAGAATGTTATGGTGATGAAATCTAATGAATATACCAAGCAATTTATGCTTCAATTAGCTGTCATAAAGTAATCAGGCTACTTCTGCACAGAGAGAAGTCTTCACGACAGCAATGTCATTTCTTGTCAATCTCATGTGGTAGAGTAGTCAAAAAAAGACACTACATATAAAGACTCGGCCATCAGAAATGGCTAGCCTGTCATTTGTTCAATTGTTCTTTGAGCAGCCTGTGATTATTCATAAAAAAATCAGGACACATTTTCAGTCTGTGAGTTACAGCACTGGATAAGCTAATATAAATTGAATTTTTTAAAGCTGTAAGTTGGCAAAGTCCCTGCAGGGAGTGTCATTCATCAAGACTTTACACTTAAAAAGAAGAAGCCTGTGAGTGGGGAGCAATGCACCTACGGGTATACTTTAAGCTTTTTGAGAACTAATGACTTTTTCTAATTAACATGGCTTTGAAGAATGAGAAATCAATTTCTTCCAAAAATGATTCCTTTCACACAATGCCTCTCCAGTACTTGAGAAGCCTGGGCACCCGTTATTAAGTGTTAATGTGGGTGCTGGTGAGTTATCTGACAGACACTGATGGGTTGATATGTGCCCAGTAGGGCATTGCAAAGTTCTGTCGGTAAGCACTTGAAGAACCTACGCAGGTGCTCACAGAGAAACTTTTCAACCAGTGGTTGCTGGAGTGTCTTCAAGTGGACTTTATAGTATAGTGCCCACTCACTGACAGGAAGATAAGACAAGAGAGTGATTTTTCAGAGTTTCTTTTAAAAAAATAATCACATTGATAGCTCTGCAACAGCTAATCACTGGAAGCTTGGTATGTTATAGAGCTTCTTCCAGTAAGCCCCATGTTCCATGACAGGACAAGCATGTACCAGATAGAGTGCTTGTACACAGTTGAAGAGTTTTGTTCAAGGGTGCTTAAGTAGCTATTGAACCTGCCAACTTCATGGTCAGCATTGCTTAGCTTTAGCAATATAGTATATAAAAGTGAACAGTACTTAAAATTAAGTGTGTATAACTAAATTATCTCAAAAATGTAGTCGTCCTTACCAGCACTCAATAGTATGAAAGGATGTGACAGTTAACAGTGTATACTAGTGTAATAAGAACCATAAGACATAAATATAAGTATATTAAAGAAGGCCTGTGGGTGTCAAAACCAAAGTTAACAGCAAAAGGTGGAGTATTTTACGAAAGCATTATCTTTTTAGAGCAACTACTTATGATGTTCATGTAGGTTTTAACAAATGTTGCCCTTATTTTGAATGTTACTGAGCCTATTTCATTCTGCCCTGTGCTGGCACTTTGTGTACCTTGAAATAAATATATCATTACCAACAATAATGGTCTGCTAAGCCAGGACCTGGAGTGGCGCCCCTCTGTGTCCATAGTGGGTAGTATTGTGGAAAAAACTTTCCTCCATTTTCAAAGAAGTCAGTCACGGAGTCATATGAGAATGCAGAACAATTCTTTATTTGCACATAGATATGCATAAATGTTTTCAGTCCATGAATTGAGCAATTAATTAAATAATTAATTCTCATTTATTCTTGTCTATTAACATTACCTAATGCAATACATCACGTCATCTGACTCCTCATAGGCAGATCTATCATCCTAACCAATCAACTGCAGTCACCAGTATTTTCAGACTCATGTTGCCCGAATGCTATCTTGTTGAGAGTGGAGACGTGTGGACTTTACTATTAATTTGGTGTTGCTTCCTAGGAGGGTTCTTTTGGCTTTCCCATTAGTTTATTCTCACTATTCAGAGGGGTGTTCATTACTCATTTACCTCATTTTAACCTTAGTAACTACTTTGGTGGCTCCTCTAAGATGAGGCAAAAGCCCCACATGCTTACACTTTAAGCCATTTCTAATTAACCCTTTAGTTACTTTTAGTCCTTTTCATTATGTTTTAATTCATTATCATTAGTACATACTTGTAATAATTTGTAAAAATTATACAGTTTAGCTAAAAATTCCATATTAGTCAATGTTAAACTTTGACTAAAGGGAGAGGTTGGGGGTCCCGTTTTGTGTCCAGAGCACACGCCACTTCAGTTATATAAATGGTGCCTCTCTGTGTACATAACAAGGGCTTTATGGCGCACGCGCCATGCAGTATTCCCTCAAAAGATTTATTAGCTAAGGCTGTAATCACCATTCTAAAATTTTTGATGTGGGCACCCTGTGCCACCAGGAAGATGATACCCCAGGTGGTTACCCATTTTGCCCAAATCTAAATCTGCCACTGATTACCAATGATAGACACAATGTCAGACCTTTATCATATTCAAACCAAAAAATGTCATTGTTCATATGCACTGTGAAATACCACTAAGACTTTTTTTGTCCAAGTGCAGCTGGACTCTGATCTAAATTTAGTTTCTCCTACTGTCACCTACTTTACTGTCTATTACTTTATTAACCCCATTAGCATAAATACTTTGTAACTTAATGACACCCTTAGACAGTTGAGCACACCCAAATAATACTAAGGAAGTCATAAAGTAGGCATAAAAGGGTTGGTTTCCTAACAAAATATACTACCAAGAGGTGCCACAAAGTACCAAAGTAAAAACTCAGTAGAAGCAAACCCTACTGCCACCAAACAATAGGGCTCCTGTATCCATATCTAACTGATAGGGTAGTTTCCCCTACTTCTACTCATTATTCATCTCTCTCTTTCTCTGTGTGGTCTTTTCCTCCTACCCATTGAGTCTTTCACTCCTCCTAATACTAGAATCCATTTCTAATCATCTCTGACCAAGGTCCAGAATCACATCTGTGGCCAGGGGTATTTCCATTCTATCTGAATAGAAACCGAGTAATATCTCCCTTTAGTGGCTGCTGGTGTTCCAGCACCTCTAGGCTATCTGTTGCCATAAAGGGAAGATCTCACAAGGAGTTTCTCATTTGGCTGTTCCTTCCAGCATGGTCTCTATGCTTCCATAGGAAACCATTTACACCTTACTTGGTTGATGAAACACAATTAGCCTTCTGCAAATCATCTTTTGTCTCACCCGGTAAATGACATCTTCAGTTAAAGGATAACTTTGTTATTTTAAAAGTTAAACTTATTTGTTCACAATTACAACTATATTAATTTGCCACTTGATGAATTGTTTTCTAAAAGGAAGTATTTTTAATATATTTATAAAATATCTTGTTCATACTTACAAAATACAATGGGGCTTTAGGGTACATGGGTCCTGGGTCATAGAAAAAGTCTTAAAACTTTCCAGTTACATCCTGTGAACAGCAGGGGGTGCTACTGAGTTACCAAACCCCACATACACAAGACCCAGCACAATTCCAGTTCAATAAAATGGATTTTTATTTACACATAACAAATTAGTGTAGCCAGTACACAGATTGAATTGTTCGTTCTCTCTCCTCACTCTCTCTCTCTTTTACTCCTTCTCTCCTCCAGGTAGTTTTGCTCACTGCCTCCTGTCTCTGACTCACTGAGATATGGTGGCAGGCTCCTTGTAGGCTGGAGAATTTCTGATGGCATTTTGTGGCTTCTTTGGAAGCACTTTCAGGTCATACTGAAACCAAGGAGGTCCTCCACTGGCAGCACAATCCATTGTCTTCCAAGGACTCTTACAGTGCTGAGCTTCTGCACTCCAATTCCCGTGCAACCCTGCAGGTGTCCAAACTGGGACTGCTTGCAGGGGATACTGTCACCTATTAATTTGGGGGATGAACTGATCCCAACTTCCAGCTCTCACAAGTCCATCCTTTCTTCCATCCTCCCAGCCAGGACTGGAATCATAAGGCTTCATGACAGGATGGTAGTGTCATGAACCTGGCCATCCTCCCACAATGGCTTCCCAGTTGGGCTAGAAATCCTTCTTAATCCTGGCCTGGAAGCCCGTCCATCCATCTGGGCACTTATAGTCCACTTTGAAAGGTTTTCATTTAAGAAACTATGCCTATCATGTTTTTGAGGTATACTAGTATTAATGGAAAGAAACTATTTTATCATAGACTCTTGGTACTATTTTCTCGAGGCAAGAATGTTTCTATCTCATTTGTTGGCTCTGTGTGACAATTTTGGGTAGTTGCAACCCAACACCAATACCCCCAGCCCATTACATTGTTATTTTACATACCACTATAAAGTGAGATGCATGCCAAGTGGGAGTGTAGGGAAAAGAGGACATATGATTTTCATTGTACTTTACGCCCATAACAATACATTTGATATGAACTGATTACACTATATCGTGATATTAATAAATACCTTTTTCATGGCATGTTAAGTGCACACACAATCACAAAAAAACTCAGAAAATGAAAATGGACAGAGTGTGTGATAGAGCAGATTGAAGCACTATAAACCAATTATCATTTTTTTTAGTGCATAATGAATCACTCTTGCTGATGATAAGGTAATGATATAATGGAGCACAATTCACTAACACTGATGGCAATCACTCCTAAAATAAACTAGGAGAACATACAGACTCCATGAAGAACCTGGCACTGTGAGGCAGGAATAACAACCCGCTCTGCCAATATTAAAATATCAGTACCAAACTCATTAACCCTTAACCTGATTAAACCTAGCTGATCCGATGTTGCTAATTTGGCCTTATACTGTGTGTTCATTTGTCTGTGTTTGCCCTGCAACAGGTGTTGTTCCTGCCTTGTATCCATTAAATGATTGCTGGGGGAGACTCCAGCTAGACCCTGACCCTACCTTGCATAAGTGTTGCTGATGCCTATATATTCTGTACTGTTCTTGTCACTTGATTACATGCTACATGTAGTGCATGAAGTGGAAACAAATAATTGGTATTTACTCTTTTTTTTTTTTGCTTGTTTCTGATTTCTTGTCCTCCTCGTGATGCATTTCAAATTTTATTCAATTTCTTAATGAAGAAGCTGTGGGGCTCTCCCTTGGAGTTTAGAACATGCTGTTAGAAGTATATTATATGAAAGAGTGGGCTCGGGAGTGGGGGATAGTGGGAGTTGGTTGGTGGGCAGCCAGTTCATTGCATGTTCTTGTTGTGTTAACTTGGGTTGTATCCTGAAGTTCCAGATTTCTCAAAATGCCAGGGATATGCAGATTTCACTGACTGGTAACTCCAAACGGATCCAGTGTGGGCAGGATATGTTTTCCATGCAATGAACTGATGCTTAGTCCAAAATTTTTCTTGCATTCTACCCAATACAGCCTGAATATGTTTCGACTTTACACGAAGGTCACAAAGTGATGTTTCTGCTACCTGAACATTACTTCTGAAAATAGTGAAGGCTTTTTATTATGAAAGGGGTTTGTGGAAGGAGAGAAAGAGAGTAAGCTATTTCTAATCTATCCTTCTCATCCCCACAATTGTAAGTGCCAACACAACAACAGGCTTCATAGCCATAACTCCATCTAATATTGGAAATCAATATTAAAGCTATCATATGTAATAATGTACAACCTTAATTTAAGATTATAGAATGACAACAAAAGTTCAGAAGCAATGTCTCTATGACCAAACAGTAAACTTTGTGAGCTGGAATGTCAAAGGTCTCAAACTGAACTCAAGAGGAAGAAAGTATTATCTCACATAACAGGTCTAAATGCCAAGATAGTGCTTTTACAGTAGATCCACTTTTTAAGCAAAGATGTAAAGAGACTGGACAGCCCAAATATTCCACTCCAGCTATACAGAAAAAATTAGAAGTGTGGGAATCTTAATTCACAGAACAGTTTCATTTGTAGTTTCAGATGCAGTACCAGATCCTGAAGGGTGATATGTGATGGTTATGGGTAATTTATTTAATTGTAATATGATTTTAATCTAAAACGTATTTGCATCCATTCCTAACTTGAACATTCATAAAATTATAATGGCTAGAGACTTTATGTTTTAAATCCAGACCTGGATAGGTCTTCAGCTACAAGGGTGACAACATCTAACACTGCAAAAAATAATTAATTTTTTAATTTTTAAAGTTTTTAATTGATCATAACTTATCAGACTCATGGAGATTTCTAAATCCATACTTAAGAGCATATTCCTTCTTCTCACCAGTACATCATTGTTACTCAAGAACTGAATATTTCTTTACAGATAACAATTTTTTGCCCATGATGAAATTTTGCAACTATGATGCTATTTTTATCTCCGACCATGCCCCTCTGATCATGGAGCTCACATCACTATGCTCCACATACTCATCTCGCAGCTGGCATCTTAAACCCTTGTCATTAGCTGATGAGAACTGTACAGAATTTATATCCAAGCATATTGATATTTTTTTAGAGACAAATGCATCCTCTGAGGTTTCTGCAGGAATACTCTGGGAAATTCTGAAGGCTTTTTTAAGAGGACAAATTATCTCATATCTTTCTTTCTATTCCAGAAGAGAGAGTACAGTGGGAAAAGGAACTCTTACTCAACATTTCAGAAACAGAGTGGAAGGCAGCCATACACAGAATTCAGTCTAGCTCCATATGTGCAAAACATTCAATTATTCAACTTAAAATCTTTCATCGAGCACGTCTGTCTCTTTGAAATTGTCCAAGATATTTCCAGGGCAAGATCTAACCTGCGAACCTTGCAATCAAGCCCCAGCTTCAGTGGGCCATATGTTTTGGTTGTGTACCAAATTAATATCATTCTGGACAAAAATTTTTAAATGCCTATCAGAGAGCCGTAGTATCACAATCTCTCCTAATCCATTAACAGCTGTGCTTGGTGTACTTCCAGATGGTCTTAAAGTGGAGAAGGACAAACAAACTGTGATTGCCTTTACTACAGTATTAGACTTATCCTAACCTACCTCTTTTAAGTCAGTGGGTAACTGATGTTTTATACTATTTGAAACTGGAAAATATCTAATTCTTACTTAGAGGATCTGTTCAAAACTTTTTTAAAACCTGGTAGGACCTAATCAATAACATTTTAGAATAAGCATTTATTCTGGGGGAAAAGACTTTTTTCTCTCTTTACTACTCTTAACAGTTTTGCTCTGATTGTTGGCCTTTCTTTCCTTCTCATGGGTGGGGGTTGATTTGATTTTAGTTTTGTTAAGTTTGACTTGATTGTATGGAATGTTATATGATTTTAATAAATTCAATAAGTAAAATTAAAAAAAGAAAAAGAAAAAAAAAGAAATATGGTATAAAAGTTAAAAAGGTATGTTGCGACTAATACAAAGCAAATTTCATGTCTGTATTCCAGATACAAGAAAATAAAACCCTCCCTATAGTGCTGTGTCTATCAGTATATGGGATGGTGTTGTTGGCCATGGAAAACACTATACAATGCAACATACAACTGACTTGCCACCAGCGGAGGCTTGATTTTTACACTCAAAACCCATTCCTTTCACAATATGGAGTGACATCTTCTAGTAAATCTGCAAATGTCTGTCTTGTTACACAAAATGCAAGTGGGGATAATAAAAATTCTGTATGCTCAAAGTGAAATTGGCATCTCAAAGCTGTCATGAGCAAGGGAGCCTGTGGGCTTATGATACATAGAGCAGTGAATGTAAAGCCACTACCGGGGATGCTTAATAAAGAAAACAATGCCATATATTTTGAATCCTAAAACCCAGAGGATGATACATATATACATAGTAGCTTTTTTATTTTTTTGTAGTTGTCTTACACACTTTCCCATTTCCTGACACATCAAATGATTTTATCAAAAACTGCAGAAGGCACAGCAGCCTGACAGCTTCATCACACATAGCATTTGCTTTTGCGTATTCAGAGTAGATTTTAAAATGATAAAGAGTCCTCGAAGGATGGCCTTCTACACATGCTGAATGATGTAAATCTGCACAAATTTCTGCAGCAGTCAGCTAATCCAAATCTTATAGCAGCAGTTCTCAAGTTCAGTCCTGAGGCCTTGTGTATAAAACCTTGCTTAGACCCTATGCTAAAACTTTGTTTGCTCTCAAAAGGCAAAAACAGCATATGCACAACAAAAAATGAATTTATAAAACCATATGTATGCTACGTGCCACTCCAAGTTCCTTTATAAATTTCAAATCAACGTAAAATTATGTGCTGATGCATGCACTTTTAGCCACTCCCAGTCACCTCCTCCCACAACTGACCATGTATGACGTAGATAATTCCATCCATCCATACATCCATCCATCCATTGTCTCCTGCTTATCCGAGGTCAGGTCGCGGGGGCAGCAGCTTGAGCAGAGATGCCCAGACTTCCCTCTCCCCGGCCACTTCTTCTAGCTCTTCCGGGAGAATCCCAAGGTGTTCCCAGGCCAGTCGAGAGACATAGTCCCTCCAGCGTGTCCTGGGTCTTCCCCGGGGCCTCCTCCCGGTTAGACATGCCCGGAACACCTCACCAGGGAGGCGTCCAGGAGGCATCCTGATCAGATGCCCGAGCCACCTCATCTGACTCCTCTCGATGTGGAGGAGCAGCGGCTCTATTCTGAGCCCCTCCCGGATGACTGAGCTTCTCACCCTATCTTTAAGGGAAAGCCCAGACACCCTGCGGAGGAAACTCATTTCAGCCGCTTGTATTCGCGATCTCGTTCTTTCGGTCACTACCCATAGCTCATGACCATAGGTGAGGGTAGGAACATAGATCGACTGGTAAATTGAGAGCTTCGCCTTGTGGCTCAGCTCCTTTTTCACCACGACAGACCGATGCAGCGCCCGCATTACTGCGGATGCCGCACCGATCCGCCTGTCGATCTCACGCTCCATTCTTCCCTCACTCGTGAACAAGACCCCGAGATACTTGAACTCCTCCACTTGGGGCAGGATCTCGCTACCAACCCTGAGAGGGCACTCCACCCTTTTCCGGCTGAGGACCATGGTCTTGGATTTGGAGGTGCTGATTCTCATCCCAGCCGCTTCACACTCGGCTGCGAACCGATCCAGAGAGAGCTGAAGATCACAGCCTGATGAAGCAAACAGGACAACATCATCTGCAAAAAGCAGTGACCCAATCCTGAGCCCACCAAACCGGACCCCCTCAACGCCCTGGCTGCGCCTAGAAATTCTGTCCATAAAAGTTATGAACAGAATCGGTGACAAAGGGCAGCCATGGCAGAGTCCAACTCTCACTGGAAACGGGTTCGACTTACTGCCGGCAATGCGGACCAAGCTCTGGCACCGATCGTACAGGGACCGAACAGCCCTTATCAGGGGGGCCGGTACCCCATACTCTCAGAGTACCCCCCACAGGATTCCCCGAGGGACACGGTTGAATGCCTTTTCCAAGTCCACAAAACACATGTAGACTGGTTGGCAAACTCCCATGCACCCTCCAGGACCCTGCTAAGGGTATAGAGCTGGTCCACTGTTCCGCGACCAGGACGAAAACCACACTGTTCCTCCTGAATCCGAGGCTCGACTATCTGACGGACCCTCCTCTCCAGGACCCCCGAATAGACTTTTCCAGGGAGGCTGAGGAGTGTGATCCCTCTATAGTTGGAACACACCCTCCGATCCCCCTTCTTAAAGAGGGGGACTACCACCCCGGTCTGCCAATCCAGAGGCACTGTCCCTGATGTTCATGCGATGTTGCAGAGGCGTGTCAACCAAGACAGTCCTACAACATCCAGAGCCTTGAGGAACTCCGGGCGTATCTCATCCACCCCCGGGGCCCTGACACCAAGGAGTTTTTTGACCACCTCGGTGACCTCAGTCCCAGAGATGGGGGAGCCCACCTCTGAGTCCCCAGGCTCTGCTTCCTCATTGGAAGGCATGTTAATGAGATTGAGGAGGTCTTCGAAGTACTCCCCCCACCGACCCACAACGTCCCGAGTCGAGGTCAGCAGCGCACCATCCCCACCATATACAGTGTTGACACTGCATTGCTTCCCCCTCCTGAGACGACGGATGGTGGACCAGAATCTCCTCGAAGCCGTCCGAAAGTCGTTCTCCATGGCCTCCCCAAACTCCTCCCACGCCCGAGTTTTTGCCTCAGCAACCACCAAAGCCGCATTCCGCTTGGCCTGCCGGTACCTATCAGCTGCCTCCAGGGTCCCACAGGACAAAAGGGTCCTGTAGGACTCCTTCTTCAGCTTGACGGCATCCTTCACTGCCGGTGTCCACCAACGGGTTTGGGGATTGCCACCACGACAGGCACCGACCACCTTACGGCCACAGCTCCGGTCAGCTGCCTCAACAATAGAGGCACGGAACATGGCCCATTCGGACTCAATGTCCCCCACCTCCCTCGGGATGTGGTCGAAGTTCTGCCGGAGGTGGGAGTTGAAGCTACTTCTGACAGGGGGCTCTGCCAGATGTTCCCAGCAGACCGTCACAACACGTTTGGGCCTACCACGCCTGACCGGCATCCTCCCCCACCATCGAAGCCAACTCACCACCAGGTGGTGATCAGTTGACAGCTCCGCCCCTCTCTTCACCCGAGTGTCCAAGACATGTGGCCGCAAGTCCGACGACACGACCACAAAGTCGATCATCGAACTGAGGCCTAGGGTGTCCTGGTGCCAAGTGCACATATGAACACCCCTATGCTTGAACATGGTGTTCGTTATGGACAATCTGTGACGAGCACAGAAGTCCAATAACAAAACACCGCTCGGGTTCAGATCGGGGGGGCCATTCCTCCCAATCACGCCCTTCCAGGTCTCACTGTCACGTAGATAATTCCTTCTTTGAATATTCATGATCTGATCATCATATACATTTGGCCATGTTCCTGAGTGACAACTTTACTGCCTACTATTGGAGAACATAGACAATGAAACTTCAGTGAATATCAGTGAGTCAGTCATTATCCAACCCGCTATATTCTAACTACAGGGCCACGGGGGTCTGCTGGAGCCAATCCCAGCCAGCACAGGGCATAAGGCAGCAACAAATCTTGGGCAGGGTGCCAGCCCACTGCAGGGCACACACACACAAACACCAAGCACACACTAGGAACAACTTAGGATTGCCAATGCATCTAACCTGAATGTCTTTGGACTGTGGGAGGAAACCGGAGCACCTGGAGGAAACCCACACAGACACAGGGAGAACATGCAAACTCCACATAGGGAGGACCCGGAAGTAAACCCAGGTATCCTTACTGCAAGGCAGCAGTGCTACCACTGCGCCACTATGCTGCCCCCACTTCAGTGAATGTGAACTTGAGATCTTACTGGCCCCCTCAAGATATACATTATATTACTGAAATTATTTTCAGCTAAAGGGTATTAATTCCTCAATTATTTTAAGAACACAGTTAATGGGACTATGTTAATAATGATGATAATGGTGTGTGTGTGTGCGTGTGTGTGTGTGTGTGCATGTGTGTTCACTTTACAACGAACTGGCTCCGTGTCCAGGGGTTGCTCCTGCCTGCCTGCTGGCTGAATTAGGCTCCAACTGCCCTCTATCCTGGACAAGCAGGTGAAGAAAATGATTGGATCAATAAATATTCTAACCCGTCCTACCCAAATCACCTCTCTCTTCACATATTCTTAAAACAAACCGAGAAATATTGTGTACAGTTTCAATTATTGCTTAGTTTATTGTTTCAGACTTACCTTGAGACAGGTCATTTCAACTTGTATTCTTTGTATTCAGTATTTTCCCTTTTTACACGCCCACCAGCTGCTCCACTCAGCAAAACACAATCTCAGTAGTGAGCACTAATGATTGAAATGGCAGCAAAAATATACCTGAAAGTGCCACCTGTACAAACAGTGACATGGAGATCTGAGTAAATCTCCATCACAAGTCACCCATACTGTTATAAATATGATATATGTCCCTCTGAAAAAGCGAAAAGATGACAAAAAATGCTCCAACTTTCAAATCAGTTAACTAAGTCACACCTGAATTTTATGCTATTATTTTATGCTATTATTATTATATTATTTAAAATAAGAATGTGTTTATTTTGTCAAATTTAAAATACACAAACAAATAAACTTTAAAAAGCAACATCTTCTATCCTTTAGATATCAGTATTCATGCACTTACTGTATTTGCAATTTCAAAATTTTCAATGCATTATTGTAAATGAGATTTACTTCATATTGAAAATTTATATTACGGTCAATTTACCGTATTTGACATGGGATGTTTTATGTATATATAGGAGTCAGAGACTCAAAAAAATGCAATTATTTTTAATAGTGTGTCTGGCCCCCTAAGCTTAAATGTCAAATTTTGCCCTTGCTTCCCACAGTACCATGTGATTAAATTAAGGAATCATGGGTTCCACGGTTCCACCTCTGTGCAGTAATAGTCAGATACATGTGAGCATCACATATTATTTAAATGTTCTTTGAATGAAACTGCTTTCTGTTTAAAAAAGAAAATTAAGTCTGTACATGTGTGCAGTCAATTGCATTGATTATAATAGGAAAATCAGCAATCATTGCAAATTGCCTTTTGATCTCAGTTTGCTCAACCATGGCAGTAAGGAAAATGGATGTATTTGGGTATTTTCAAAAAACAAAAAACGAAGCAATAGGATCCATAAAAATGTCTCAGAGAAATAAATTTTCATTTTATAATTATACATGCAGAATTGAAATAACCGGACAGATATATGATATCATGTTCCTAACAAGTTCAGTTACAAGTAGCCAATTTTAAGTGAAAAACAAGCCAAACATATTCTTGTTGATGCTGTTCAGGTTCCTAAGTAAATAATCGTGTCCCGGGAGTGTGCAGGCTTGGAATGGGTACAAGATTGTGTATGATAGCACTGCTCTGGGATTAATTGCAGTGCTTGGCTGATCGCACACTCACATGAAAATTATACCTCGTTCACCCCTTAAAGTGGGCAAGGGGCACATCTACACTCAAACAGACCATATAAATGAGCCTGCACAGCAGAACAAGAAGGGGAAAAAGTGAAAAAAAGGCAAAGCAGATACAAGGACAAACAGAGAGAATGGAAAGGAAAGACGGTAGTTAAAAAGAAAAAGAGAGGGAGAGGCAGGATCAGGAAACCTCATGCCAAAGAAGAATGAAGGCAGGTGGTCAGGAGCAAGCCTCGGGGAGAGGAGTCTGGGAGTGAAGAAAGAGCACTCCTATTGAGTGATGCTGGGGAGTAGAAGCGTCCCGTGATGCAGTGTCTTCCACAGAGGACTGGTGGTGGGAGATGTGTGTGCACAGCACCCCAGGGATGCCGAGGGCGTGGCAATGGGGACCCAAGCCAGGAATTAAGGGTTGACTGCACTTGTTGGCAGCAGCTCCTCTGGCTGCAAGGTCTGAATAGAATAATCAGAGGTAATGCCAGGTTGTTGAAGAAACATTAGGGCTCATATTTTTAAAGAACTGTCTCTGGATTTTAACCTTGTTTTATTGTATTTATTTATTGGATGTTTTTTTAACCTCCACATGCTTTACCGGTTTTGTGCATAATTTATCGATTTATTTAGTAGAAGAAGATTTGATGCCCTCCACTTAATCTGAACACTGTTTGATTTTGATTGATTTTACTAAAACCACTGATGCTTTTTGGACCTACCCCTTGCTGGATGTATGTGTTCTCATTTAACTGGCTCATTTTGGTTTATGACTATCAACGGTACCAGAGTAAATAGGCTCCTTGATGTGACAAGGAAGTGTGGAGTAGAACCACACTGACACATTATCCTTTTTGATATTAATCTCTACAGTTGTTTGTGCATTTTCTTATCTGTTATCAACTGCCAACTGCCTAACTGCTATTACAAAGAACCAGCTTAATTAAACAGGGAATCATTTTAACAGAAGAATACAGAAATATTTAACAATAGAAGAATTTAAGGTTACACTTTTCAACAGTAGCATTTTAATTATGACATCCCACACAGATGGCTTGACATGGCTCGTAGACGACCGCGGGATACCTGACAAGTCAGCCAGGTCATGCTGAAAAGAGCCCAAATTATGTATCGTTTTTAAAACCTGTAACAGAACAGGGATTGAATGCTACCTAGCCTTCAGTATTATTACTGGAAAGCAAATATACAGGCCATAAAGACCCAGACATTGACACAAATTGATTAACATATGCAAGCCTGGTCTACAATAGAATTAAATCTTGCAGTACTTCTTTATATTCCCTGCTCTGGGCTCCAGTAAATACAAACTATTGTCAAAGCTCTTATCTGTTGCAACTCCACTCTACTCTCACAAACATACACAGTATTTAATGCTTGCAAAATGTCTGGAATTAAAACATTTAGAGACTTGGACATCGATGATGTTTTTGCATCCTACAAGCAATTAAGATTCAAATTTAACTTCTCATCAATACAATTTTTCCACTACTTTCAAGCGATAAATGCTGCTAAACAGAACCTGCCCAATTTTCCTCACCTTCCACCTATTTCTATTCCAGAAGAAATATTGATCAGTCTTGAAGACATAGATAGCATCAAAACATTATAAAAATCCCCTCCTTTCAAAGATCCCATAGTACAATGGGGAAAGGATATTTCACTTAACATTTCAGAAAAGGAGTGGAAGTAGGCAGACATGTATCATCAAGAGTGAAAGGGAAGGTCTACAGGACGGTAGTGAGACCAGCTATGTTATATGGGTTGGAGACAGTGGCACTGACCAGAAAGCAGGAGACAGAGCTGGAGGTGGCAGAGTTAAAGATGCTAAGATTTGCACTGGGTGTAACGAGGATGGATAGGATTATAAATGAGGACATTAGAGGGTCAGCTCAAGTTGGACGATTAGGAGATAAAGTCAGAGAGGTGAGATTGTGCTGGTTTGGTCATGTGCAGAGCAGAGATGCTGGGTATATTGGGAGAAGGATGCAAAACATGGAGCTGCCAGGCAAGAGGAAAAGAGGAAGGCCTAAGAGAAGGTTTATGGATGTGGTGAGAGATAACATAGAGGTGATGGAGGTAACAGAGCAAGATGCCTCAGAGGATCTGTTCAAAACTTTTCAAATATATGACAGGATCTAATCAATAATATTTTAGAATGAGCTTCGATATCGAGGGAAAGGATACTCTTCCTTCTTTGCTGCTTCAAAGATTTGCTTTGCAGGCTGGCTCTCTTCTCTTTCTTTTGGGTGGGGGTTGAATTTTTGTTTAAATCTGACTTGATTGTATGGATTGTTAAGTTTCATTTGATTGTATAGATTGTTATTTGCTTTTAATTAAAATTAATAAAATAAAAAAAGAACAGGGATTGAATGTTTTTCTTTGTGATGGTCTCTCTAATGTATTCAGCAGCTCCAAAAGAGCCAGCGCTGCCATTGCCACTTATGTCACACCTTTAGAGTAGACAAAATAGATAGGCCACACACTAGACAATTAACATTAAGAGTATGCATTAGTTGCTACAGCCAACATTGAAGACAGCGGTACTGAGAGAACATGCCTGTTATCTATGATACAATAAATACAATACAATATGTATAATAAATAGTTCAAGAAGATTGGAACATGACTGATGTGTTATGGAAATGCACAATATTCATTTCATTGTTTTGCTGCCTGGAGTTGCTTAACGGCCAACACCAAAGAACTCCATGTAAAATTTAGGATAGTCAATTATCGTGCCAAGTTTGTGTTTTATAACCCCTCACTTTTGTATAACAAAATGGATAGCAAATATTTCTGAGTGTAAGCGTGTTTTATACATGAAGCCCCTGGACTGCAGGTTTTTAGTCCAGCCAGATTCACAAATCAATTGGTCAGCCTAACTTCTAATTGATGTATTTGTTTAATTAGCTTGCCTTTTTCCCTCTTGTTTAACATTCAGTAAATTGTGCTAGAATGATGTTTACAAGGAGAATAAATCTGGAAATTTCTGTTTTGCCTTAGCTTGACATGTTTAACTTTATTTTACTATGTTCTTTTTATTTCACCTATTCTTGATGTGTTATACTCCCTTAATTGTATCCAAATAGTGACAAATAGGGAAAGAAGTGCAGACACAAGTGCAAATGACACTGAAAACTAAAAGATAAACAGTAACATCTTATAGAGTAACACATGAAAATAATTCACCAGTGTAACACACACGAGTGTAAAACTTTTGCAAACCATTTTGTCATTTCCAAATTGACACAGAAAAGGTCAGAAATGAGAAATAATATGCAGTTAATAATAATAATAACAATAATAATAATAATAATAATAATAATAATAATAATAATAGGTAGGAACATAAAAGCAGAAGGTATTTGAGATGAACATCTGCAGTTACGGGGGTCTGCAGAACTGAACTTTAGAACCACTCAGTTAAGCTTTTTCCTTCTAGTTGGCATGCTAAGGAATATGACGCTGAAGTGGTGGCTTCCCTTTATGTCATTTGTACCTGCATCTGCACTGCTCATGTATAATTGTCAGTATTTGGATACAATTATGGGACCAGATTCTACAGAAAAAGGTGAATTGAAAAAGAAAGGAAATTAAAAGAAGCTAAGTTTTTAAAGTTATGGAAAAAGAAACTTTTGAATTTTTTCTATATAGAAATATACTAGAGAGCTTTATTGAATTCAAAATAAACGATTAAAATCTAAATAATTAAACAATTAAATTAATTAGATATGAGAGTGACTCATTGATTTGTGAAACTAGTTATAATAATGACACACAGTGATACCCCAAGTCTGAACTTGAGAACCCCTGCCTTAGAGCATGTAGACTTTCAAGTCTCAGTGATATTGATTGCTCTTTCTTGCTGAACAAAAGTCTACATTTTATTTGGCTTTCTTCTTAAACTGAAAAACTTTAAAACAGAAAATATTTGAAGTGATATCTATATCTATACATTTTTGTCAATTTTAATACAGTTGAGGGTTATGGGGAACCACAGTTTATCCTGGCAGCAGTCCATTGCAGGGTACCCTCATGCACACAATAAAACTTACTCATATTGGGCCGATTTAAAGGAGTACCTCACCCAAACATGATATATTTTTTGTCTGTTACTTAATCTATGTTGTTTGTAGTAATGACTAAGAAAAAGTTTTAATTTAATGTTTTTGTGGAGAATGGAAACAACAAATTTCCTGATACAATATACTTCTATGATGTCACTGTTTATTATAAGGGTGTAATTTCCTGCAGAAAATATGATCCAAAAATGGCCTAAGGTTTAGTGTTTTCAGGTCTAGGGAGAAAAAAATAAAGGGAAACCAACATTTTACATAACTAGACATCAAGACGAGTTGAATGTTATGTCATATTTGGGGGTTTTGCTGTACCAGTGAATCAGGAGATGCCAGACCAAATAAGTTTTATGAACACAATAACTTAATCGATAAGACCATTTACTTCAAAATCAATAAAAAGTAAAAAAAAATAACAAAGAAAACAATTCAACCGCAATGTGTATTTTGACTAAATTATTGTTACACCAACCACTTTCTGAAAATTCACTTGTTTACAACATTAGTATGTTAAAACAGAATTGAGCTTTTGAAACCCATCTCCTTCCCCATTCTTTGGTTGTTAAACCCCAAATTCGGTACTGTACTTCTAGGTTTTTCATTTGTTGTTTGTTAACCTGCAGAAGTAAATTGATCTTCTGCTTTCTGTAGCATCTTTGATATGCACAAATATGCTGGCACATATAGAAGTCATTTTTCCAGTGTGCTCCACTTTTGTTCATGAGAGGACTTTCTGGAAATGGCATATTTAACAATAATTTAGGAATAATATATGAGTTTGGAATGTTGTAACCATACAACTGGATACCTGACATATGGATGATGTGACACAAGCAATTTTAAATATTTTTTTCATGAGGGTTTCAATATTATTTGCTATTGTCTTTCACTGCAATGTTATCTCCATTGCCCATAAAAAAACATTTCATTAACATTTGTTCCTAACCATAACTACAAACAGCATGAGTTGTGCAACAGATTAAGAAATTATCTTTTTGTGGTGTGGTATTCCATTAAATTAACCTTACAGACATATTCTTAGAATCCAAGAGGAAAATTAGATTAGTCAGAGAGTGGGCCCATACAAATTTAAGAAAAATATGCAACCTAGCATTCAATATAAGCCAGGTTTCAAACTCAGTGCCCTGCAGATATGAGACCAGGATTCTAGGCCATTGACACCTTTGTCAGGTAGCAGCAGAATTTCATAGATCTGACAGTATGTCAGTGTAGCATCTGCTAAGGTGAACTATGACCACTTTATTTGGTTTGAGTTTGGACTTTAGTGCAGGCAGTTTCTAGTTTCTTCTGGGTTTTAAGCTGTATTCGCATTTTCAAGTGAAGTAATGAAACGTTTTCCTCTCTTTGTGGGCTTGGAGCTTTCCCATGACAGTAGGGGCATCCAAGAGATAATCTAACTTGCTTCACAGTCATTATGAGCAAAGAGGAACAAAACAGTGGCGCAGAGCACAAAAGAAAAAACCCAGAAGATATCCGAGTGGGAGAAGAGTAGGAGACAAAGGAAAATTCTAAAGCAATAGTTTGACGGGCATCTAAGGTAAGGTTCAAATCCATTGAGAGTCAGAGGAAGTTATTTTATCTTTAATAAAACAAAACCAAACTTCATGGTCAAACTCAGAAACTATGAGATTATTTGTTGAGTAGTAAGTCTCTTACACAGCTATCCTCTTTATATCCAAAGTTTGGAAACTTCATTGTGTGTGCAGCCTTCATTTATAGCAGTGCTGAGACTCCAGCACTCACTGCACTCGCTAGCACTATGTTGCCTGGTAACACAGTGTGTCCTTCATCAAGAAATGGAGACGTCCGCGACGAAACAATGAAAAGAAAACAACAAAAAAGAAACTGTAAAAGCATATCAGAACAAAACGAAACATCAAGATTTAAATAACAATATGTTCTAGACCTTGCTGCAATTGTGATAGAATGAAAGACGATAACAAAAAGAACTGGCAAAAAATGAACAACACATTCAAACAGACCAACACAAAACTTTAATGTGCCTCTCAGCCACACTACCCTAACACAGCACGATTATTCATTTTTCTTTGATTTATTCCTTACTTTTAAAGTTGGAGATATCTGTGATAAGTTGTAGTGCCATTTATTAAATAGATGTCAATCATTTTACAAAGATAACTGAACTACTCATCGTCATTTACTGTATCTTAAAAGTGGATTGTTTATCCTAATAAGAAGGTGTTGCAGTCTTATTTGCTCATATGGACAGACTAACTTTAGACTCCTCATAGGTAGCAGAGATAAATGGTAAATCATTACAAAACAAGCTTAAACAATCAGGAACCAGACAGTGAAATAACCGGTAATATTTCAAAAAGAGGCTAAACAAATCTCAGGTCAATCTCTGTTCCAAAAAATCCATTATCTACAACAGCTATATACTGTAAGTATTAAAAAAAACTTTGTAAGCTTTCTCTTCTGAGAAACAAACTTCAGACAGTGAACAAGTACCCTCTTCACATTTACGTGGCTGTCATTATGTGCAAGTCAACGACGCATGCATCTTAGCAACAGCACAAAAATGCAAGCTCTGTTAACATCATCTCAAGTAATTACTGCTAGGCAAAATGTAAACAAACACAATAAATTGTCAAAAATGACATAAGAACAAATAATGAAAAATGGGAATCAAAATTACAGTATGTACAACTTCAAACTCCATTTTCAGGTTAACATTTTTTTAGAAATAGTAATAGCGATAACAGACCATTCGGGCCAACAAAGCTTGCCAGTCCTTTCACATAATTCTTCCAAAATAACATCACGTCTACTATCTGCCACACTACTTGGTAATTTATTCCAAGTGTCTATGATTCTCTGTGTAAAGCAAAACTTCCTAATGTTTGTGCAAAATTTACACTTAACAAGTTTCCAACGGTGTCCCCGCGTAATTATTGAGCTCATTTTAAAGTAACAGTCTCAATCCATTCATAATTTCAAACACTTCATTCATGTCACTTCTTAATCTCTTTTTGTGTAAACTGAAAAAGCTGAGCTCTTTTAATCTTTCCTCATAAGTCAAGCCCTGCAACCCTGGAATCAGCCTAGGCACTCCTCAATGGCCTGTTTCTAGTCTTTTTTTGTAGCCTGGAGACCAAAACTGTACAAAGTACCCCAGGTGAGGTCTAACCAGTATGTTATAAAGCTTCATCATAACCTCCTTTGATTTGTATTCTACACATCGTGCTATATAACCTAACATTGTTTGAGCCAGCTTAATGTCTCAAAAACAAACAATGTCAGTGACGGGTTCACTACAACTCCTAAATTCGTTTCATATGGTGTACTTTAAATTTCCAGACCTCCTGTTGTGTTTTCAAATCTAACATGTTTACTTCCTACCTGTTATATGTTACATTTATTTACAGTAAATTTCCACTACCCAAGCCTGTATGCTGTCAAAGTTCCTCTATAATCATTCAATGGATTCTATATTATCTGCCAATCCACCTAGCTTTGTATCATCCGAAAACTTACATATATTAAAAATAGCAATCTCCCTAGCACTGACTCCTGAGGGACACCACTCTTAACATCAATAATTCAGAAAAGGTTCCTCTCACCATTGTCCACTGTTTCCTTTGTCTGGGCCAATTCTGCATCCATACACAGACTACACCCTGAATTCCCACTTCTTTCAGTTTGATGCCCAACCTCTCATGTGGCACCTTATCAAAAGCTTTCTGAAAGTCAAAATAAATAATATCATATGAACCTCTCTGATTGTATTTTTTTGTCACTTACATGTAGCATCCCAGCAGGTTAGCAAAACACAAGTTCTTCTGAAACCATGCTGAGTGTTTAGTAAAACTCCTGTTCTTACCACATGTTTCTCAATCTTTTCTTTTATAATTTCTTCTATTAATTTACCATTGATTCATATTAAGCTTACTGGCCTATAGTTACTGGCCTATAGTTAGTTATTTGAATCTGCTCAATTGCCCTTTTTTATATAATGGGATATTTGCCAGTTTCCAGTTCTTCATAATTTCCCCATTGTGAAGTGACGTCTTAACAAATACAGTATGTGTCTAGGGTTTATACTGTATATGTACTCACTAACCACCTTAAGAACTCGAGGGTAAATATTATCTGGTCCTGGTGATTTGCTTGACTTCAGCCTATACATCTAACTGAGCAGTGCTTCTTCTACAATTTCCAAATTATCCTATAAAACATCTTCAGTACATTTTCTATTTATGCTTTATTTTGTAAGCCAGCCAACACTAATAATTGTCACTTTTTCACCAAACTAGTGTTTCATCAATCACTGAAGATATGAAAGCAATGGAGGACACATTTTTGGACAAACAAGCTCTTTTCATTTTCCCCCATACATCCATCCATCCATTTTCCAACCCGCTGAATCCGAACACAGGGTCACGGGGGTCTGCTGGAGCCAATCCCAGCCAACACAGGGCACAAGGCAGGAACCAATCCCGGGCAGGGTGCCAACCTACCGCAGGTCACACACAAACACACCAAGCACACAATAGGGCCAATTCAGAATCGCCAATCCACCTAACCTGCATGTCTTTGGACTGTGGGAGGAAACCGGAGCGCCCGGAGGAAACCCACGCAGACACGGGGAGAACATGCAAACTCCACGCAGGGAGGACCCGGGAATCGAACCCAGGTCCCCAGATCTCCCAACTGCGAGGCAGCAGCGCTACCCACTGCGCCACCGTGCCGCCCTCCCCCATACATGATAACCACTTATTTCAACATTATGTAACATATGCAGTTTTCAGTCTCTGGAAATCGAAGGGGATTGTGATATTTATATATCTGTAAATTGATAGCACATTTTCATGTTTTGAAACTATTATGTTCTAAATTTAATCTTCTTTTTATACAGTAAAAAAAATCAAAACTTTACTAAAATTAATCATCTTTTCGAACCTAAGGTGATACTCGACTTAGATAATGTCTACTGGCTTTATAAAAAAAAATCTTAATGAAGTTGCCCCTTAATGATCTTAGAGGAAGAATGGATGGGATCTCTCAATTAACATTTCAGAACAAGAAAAGAATTTAGCTGTTTTTAAAATAAATTTTAGTTCTTTATTTCCAGGCTTGCCATTACTCAACTAAATTTTCCTCATTGTTCTCATATATTTCATTTAAATTATATAAAATATACACAGGGCAACATCCAACCTGTCAGTGATATCATCAAGCCCCTGCATTGCTAGGTCAAATGTTTTGAAGTGTACTACACCGAAACTATTTTGGGGAAAATATTTGTATATCTTGGATCTAAAATCACCCCTAATGCTTTAATAGCAGTATCTGGAGTAATAATGGGAGGGATAAAAGTATCCAATGAAAAATCTATGCAACTATATAACTGTTGACTTAGAATTTCCAACAGAAAGCATTTAATTGATTCTAAATAAATTAAGGACCATTAGTGTGAAATATGCAAATTGGTGGCCACTTCAAATGGTACACCTGCTCATTAACGTAAATTGCCTCCAAGCAGCCAGCCATGTGGCTGCAACTTAACGTGTATAGATGTGCGGTCAAAAGGTTTAGTTGTTGTTTAATCAAACATTACAATGGTTATGTTGTGTGATTAAAGTGACTTTAACAGTGATGGGATTGTGGTTCCATTATCTCAGAAACTGCATCTTTCCTGGGATTTTTAGATTTTACAGTATCTAGAATTTAAAAGTAAAAGGGTAACAAAATGAGAGTAGTTAGTGTAGGTCTGCACCAGGGATCTTCTTAAGACCTTACCTCTTTGGTCTCGTAATGAATGGTTTGAGTCATGAGATAAAGGACTAACCCCCAGTGCATGCTTTATTTGCTGACGAAATTGTGTTGTGTAGCACTAGAAAATAGGAAATGGAGAGGAAATTGAAATAATGGAGAAGGGCTTTGAAAGACTGACGGTTGAAAATAAATTGGAAAAAGACAAAATACATGAGGTTTAATGTTGATCAGCTATTGAAAAGACTGGATACAGTTAAATCTCTTGGATCAGTGGTAGCCCAAGATGGAAAATTACACTCAGAGAAAGTCTATAGAGTGCAGTGTGGATGGAACAATTGGAAGAAGGTATCAAAGGTATTGTGTGATTGAAGAATTAACCAGAAGGTTAAAGGTAAGGTTTTTTTTAAGACAATTGTAAGACGAGCAATGATAAGGAGCTAAGACATGGATAGTAAAGGGAGTGCAGGTGAACAGTTAGATGTGGCAGAGATAAGAATGTTGAGATGACAATCAGATGTACAACAAAAGTGGAAGAGATATCTAAGAAAGTAGGTTGAAGTGGTATGGACAGGTGATGGGGAGAAGTAATGAATATGTGGGAAAAACAGTAATGGAAATGGAAGTGAAGGGGAAGATAAAGTGAGAGAGGCCAAAATGGAGGTGGATGTAAAGAGCAAAAGAAGATTTGAAGGAAAAGGGTCCAGCTGAGGAGGAGAAGCAGGACCAAGCTATAAGCAGAAGGTTAATCAAGTACATCACCAAAGAAGTGGGAATAATGAAGAGGAAGAAAAATTATCTAGAATTTAAAGTGAACAATGTGATGAACAAGAAACATCTAGTAAAAAAACATCTTTCTCATCATAGAAAGGTCACAGGAGAATGGTCAGACTCATTCAAATTGTCAAATAACAGCAATTTACAAAAGTACTGTGCAGATGGGAATCTCTGAACGTACAAGTTAAACCTTAAAAAAGATGACTACAGCAACACCTGGCTCCTGTCCTTTGACTAAAGAAGAAGACGATCAGACTACAATGGGCACATGACCATCAAAACTGGGTGATTTAAGAAATGACAAATTTCAAATTCTACTGGGACATGTAGACGTATGATTCAACATTTAACATAAACCTAAACCATTGTCTACACACTGCCTTGAACCTGGCTTGTGGTGGTAGTGTAATGGTGGGGGAAATGTTTTACTTGCACAAATTACACCTCTTAATGTCAGTTGACTGTCATATGAATGTGACAATGAAACTATGAATTGTTACTGACTTTTTGCAATACTTTAGGACTAAAGAGTACAATTTACAACAAGATAATTCATCTGATCTCAAAGCACACTTTGGATATTTCACATTACAAGCTTCAGTGCTCAATTCCAATTATCTATTCAGATTGAATTTGCCTGTCTTGATGGCTCACATTCAAAAGTTCAAGTGACCTGTTACTAACTGTAATAGGAACAAATCTGTGCTTCGAAGTGGCACGCATGTGCACGAGTCACCTGTGTCACTGAAAACAAAAAACATCATATTTGTGAGATGACTCATTGAATTAAAACTGACAAAATGAACACGCTAGTAGCTAGTGCATGCATCCCATTTATGAGAACGGAGCTAGCAATGGTGGCTGTTGTCACAGCTGTAGCTCTCCTCCTTTATTGTTTTGCAGCATTGCCAGTTATGGCTGATGATGGCAGAGCTCAGCCCATGCATTTAGGCTTTAAAACCACATGAGTTATGATCTAAAAGTTGTCATTCATGTTGCTTGGCCATGAATCGGATACTTTTGCTATTTAGAATTACATTTGATAGTGACTAGTACTAGGGTGTTGTACCATGTTAGCCATTATGAATGTAGAGAAAAGCCAAGCAAAATGACACCTTTTATTGGCTAACTTGTAATCTTTTGAGTTAGCCAATAAAAGGTGTCATTTTGTTTGGCTTTTCTCTACATTTGATAGTGACTCAAATCTTGTTTGAACTTCTGTGTCCTCACAGCCCTGAAAACATCAGATTTGTGTCACATTAAAGTAAAAAAAATGAATTAGAGTCAATTCTGCCTGGTAATGTGAACATAGCCTTAATATCAGGGTGGTTCCATGAATATGGTAGTGCGTTCTATTCTCAGATCTCAGTTAAATAGAGCACCTTTAGGTTGACATGGAGCAGAAATGTGTGGCCAAATAAAACATGGACTGTAATTGCTTAGAAATGTTTCTAGCATTTTGGTAACTCTATGCCTGAAAGGAATCATGATGTTATGGTGGAAAAGGTGGATTCTACTGGTATGCGGAATAAAGTGTCCACTGAGCTTATGTAACAATAAACTACTTCTACATTATAGGGCTTATACTGTATGTACCAGATAAACTTTGCAGTGATGGAAGAAAAAAAATGAGGAAAAATCATATGAACATTTACAATCCACGCAGATGTCATCTCCACTAGCACATGCTCCCGCAATGAACTGGCATTAAATGATGACAAGAAAGTTGATTTGTTTTCTTTCAGAAACATTTTTTATAATCTAAGAGAAAACAACTGCATTGTTTCCCATCATGTCACTGTTACAAAATAAGCATTTTCAAGGAAGTTAACAAAGAGGACAGCATTAGAGTCACACAGCACATAAAATGAGAAACTAGTGCAGGGCTCAGTGCAATATCTAACAAAAACGGATCCAAAAAATGTGAAAGGACCCAGCCTTGAGCCAAACCTGAAAACCACCTAACCTGTGGACTGTAGTTCACTCAGCCTTTAGTCCAGGAGTGGTCAAAGTCATTCCTGGAGGGCCACAGTGGCTGCAGGTTTTTGTTCCAACCCATTTGCTTAATAAGAAACACTTATTGCTCAAGTATTAATAATAATAATAATAATACATTTTATTTATATAGCACCTTTCCCATGCTCAAGGCACTTCACAAATTTTAAGAAGAACGACAGGGTATACAGTATATAGCATTGTACAAACCGGATAAATAAATAAAGAAGATTAAGACAGTAAATTCAGAGAAAAAAAAGCCAAACAGACAACATAATTGATGGTCTCGCACACACACCCATACAGGTTACATGAGCATCTTGACATAGAGGTAAACTGAAAGAAGGGTAATAAAGTCAAGTAGAGCTAAAAGCCTTCCTGAACAGATGAGTTTTGAGTTTTTTTTAAAAGAATTCATGGACTCAGCTGATCTAATTAATTTCGGTAGGTCATTCCAGAGTATGGGCGCTATACAGCTGAAGGCCCTGTCACCCATTGAGTGTTGATTAGTGTGAGGCACAACAAGATTGTCAGAATCAGAGGACCTTAGTGGGCGGACAGGCGCATAGTGATGTAGAAGGTCACTGATGTAGTTTGGCGCAAGGTCGTTTAAGGCTTTGTAGGTTATTAGTAGGATTTTATATTCGATTCTGTATGACACAGGGAGCCAGTGAAGGCGGAGCAGGATGGATGCGATGTGCTCGCTGCTGCTGGTTCGAGTAAGGACTATTGGAGCCGAGTTTTGAATAAGCTGGAGCTGTGATATAAGATTAGAAGGGGAACCTGCCAGTAGAGAATTACAATAATCGATCAGGATGTAATAAAAGCATGGACAAGTTTCTCAGCATTAGAAATGAAGAGGAAGGACCAAACAAGGGATATGTTACGGAGGTGAAAGTAAGAAAGTTTCTTAATGTGATTTATTTGGGCAGAATAAGAAAGGGAGGAATCAAAAATGACACCAAGATTTTTTGCAGTAGAGGTAGGTCTGATGAGATCACCGCCAAGATGGACTGGGAAAGAGCTCATTTTATTAAGTTGCACTTTGGTCCCAATTTTCAGGAGTTCAGTTTTATTGCAATTTAGTTTTAAAGAGTTCTGCTCCATCCAGGTATTAATTTCACTGAGGCAGGTTGCGAGCTGAGAGAGCTCTGATGAAGTTTCACTTTTAACATTGAAATAGAGTTGAGTATCGTCTGCATAAAAATGATAACCCAGTCCAAAACTATGAATAATATGGCCAAGGGGTAGCATATAAATACAGAAAAGCAGAGGGCTGATGACAGATCCCTGAGGAACTACTTGTGTGACTGGCGCTGAGCTGTATCTGCTGTTGCCAAGACTAACAAACTCTTGCCTATCAGTCAGATAGGACTTGAACCACTGGAGGGCAGTGCCAGAGATACCCAGCATGTTCTCCATTCTGGACAGTAGAATGTCATGTCTGACAGTGTCAAATGCTGCACTGATGTCTAACAGAATTAATATGCTGGTTTGTATAGAGTCTGCTGCCATAAGCAAATCATTGGTAATCCGTAGCAGAACAGTTTCACAGCTGTGCTGCAACCTGAAACCAGACTGAAAGGGTTCCATCAGATTATTAGAAGTTAAGTAGTTAGTGAGTTGGGAAGCTACAACACGCTCAAGAACTTTTGACAGAAAAGGTAAATGGGAAATAGGCCAAAAATTGTTAAGATTGTCACCATCAAGACCAGACTTTTTTAATATTGGGGTTACAGAAGAGATTTTAAAAGTGAGCTGTACAGAGCCAGTGTCAAGGGATACGTTTATTATTGTTGTAACAGTCGGGATTATGGCATGAAAGCAGGATTTAAGAAGTGTGGTGAGGAAGGGGTCCAGTACACAAGTAGTCGGCTTCATCTTACAAAGCAGGTCCTAAACAAAAGCAGATGTGACTGGTGAGAACTTAGAGAAGGAGCTGGATGGAGTGGGAAAACAGGGAGAGATAAAAAACAGATGATGTATTTATGTTAGTCGAATTATTTAGATCTTTAATTTTGTTATGGAAAAAGTGGAGGAATTCCTCACAGACTTCAGTAGAAGAGGTAGTTGGGCCAGATGCGGGTTCAATTAGTTTATTAACTACAGAAAACAAAACCCTTGGGTTATCATGGCCACTTTCTATTATTCTGCCATAATGGGTGTTCTTGACAGCAGTTAGTGCTTCTCTGTAAGCTCTTTGGTGACATTCTCTCAAGGCGTCAACCAGCTGCTTTCATAGATCTCAATTCTGAGGAGCTGAACGCTTAAAGGAAACCTCCTTATGTTTTAAAGGAGCTGTTTTATCTAATGCTGAATGAAGGGCTGAGTTATAGTGGTCAACAAGACTATCTAGTGTTGATGGAATAGGGGTAGACCAGCATTTCTCAACCTTTAAGTATTTGTGACCAGAGTTTTCATAACAGTTTTAATTGCGCCCCCCAAACATTTTTTGAAACCTTAATAAAATTTATTCCTATATTTTTTGCTACTGATACACCACTACAAGTTTAAAATTTCCCTACGAATAGTGAAATTACGCCACATATGGCAACATTCGCACCCCATTTTTTGTTACTTCACCCCACAGTTTGAGAACCGCTGGTGAAGACAGTAAAAGATCAGAAATGGATCCAGAAAGAACAGAGGGACAGATATTTTTAAGATTTTTGTAAGAAATTTGTCGTTTACAGGTAAGTGGAGGGAGAGGTAATGAGACAGTGAAAAGTACTGCTTTATGGTCAGAAAGTCCCAAATCAGTGCTCTAAATGTTGGCAACAGATAGTCCAGAAGTACAGATCAGATCCAATATATGACTACCAGAGTGGGTGGGAAAATCAACATGTTGTGTCAAGTCAAAACAGTCCAGTAAGGATAGGAATTCATTTCTCAATTTAGATGTAGTAATGTCAATATGAATGTTGAAATCACCAAGAAGGATAATTCTCTGAGAGTAAGAGCTTAAGTGGGTTAAGAGTTCAATCAGATCAGATAAGAAGGATGCATTGTATATTACGATAAAGAACAACGAGTGAGACGGGACCTGTTTCTATTATTATTTTAAGAGCCAGGCACTCAAAAGACAATGGACAATCTAAGTAACACTTTTGCTTCATTTTAGTTGCCTCACTTGTTACTTATTTCTTATTTTAGTCTTAAACAGCTGTATTCTCGGTTTGTAATGGCTCCTTTTTAGCTTTTAAGATGCAAATGACAAAAGAAACCAGCATTTCTCCATTTAGCTTGTTTTCATTTACACCTGTGTGTATTTATCGTACACTATTTGGTTTAATTAAATATTTGGAAGGAAAGTGAAGAGAAAAAAGAGAAGGACTGAGAATTACTCATCTGTTTAAGACTTCAGATCATTTGGATGATATCTTTAGAAAGGAAAAAAAAATCGAGCATATAAGAATGACTTGACATTAATTAAGCAACTGGGTTGGAACAAAAACCAGCAGCCACTACAGCCCTCCAGTACTGATTTTGCCCATCCCTGCTTTTGTCGTTTACATAATATTATGATAAATTCTTCTACATTAAGACCACCTTCAACTCCATCAACATTTTGTATAGTTTAAATCTACTGCTGACTCCTTGAGACAACAGGGCAGTGATTAGTGTTCCTTCTCCGTGGATCTAGTGTTCTGGGTCCAAAGACACCATCCATTCATTTTCCATATGAAGTTTGCTTGTTCTTCTTGTTTCTATGCAGGATTCCTCTTGGTACTCCAGTTTTCCTCTCATAATTCCAAAACTGTGTTTGGTAGGTTATCTGGATCAGTATATGGGTATGCAACTGGGTGATCCTTGTGATGGGCTAGGGCACTATCTAAGGGTGTTTCTGGCTATTAGCTCAATGTCACCATGATAGAATCCAAACTGAAAGAATCTTAAGCTATTTTATGAAGACATATGTCATGTAAATCTTCATTTTACATAGAACATTTCATAGTCACTATAATCATAAAGACTTATTGTTCCTATGGTTACACGTTTGTTTTGAATAGTTTCATTATAATTGGTAGTTTTGAAACATCTAGAATTCAAATTCCACATTAATTTTGGCAATAAAATGTATTTGCAGTAATTAAATTTTTTTTGGTTTGTTTGTTTAATGCAATGCCATGTTTTTTTCCTGTGGGCACCACCATCCTGTAACAACAATGTTGCTGTGCTTGGACTTTCAGAGGTGCATGTTTGTGACATCTAAAGGTCAGTGCATCAACTTTCTCCTCATCTAAGACTGTAGATTGAACCTGGTGACTTAGTGTTACGATTTTAGAACTATGTTTTGAATTTGGTAATAGATTGGATGGATAGCATAAATCCTTAGACTACATCTGATCTTTTTGTTCTGTCTCATTAAAATACTCCAATCTTCTTGTCCCATCTCATTTTCTGAATCAGTACAATATAGAGTTATTTAAGTAGAACAACATTTTCCTGTATTTGGCATTTGTAAAGGCCAGCACTGGCACAGACAGACATAGGACACAGGTTCAAAACACACAAGCAGTTTTTATTTTCTTTTTCCCTTGTGGAAAATGCCTTCCCCGTTCCCCACAAGTATAACACACAGTCTCCAGCACAACAGAATACTTTTCCTTCTCTTTTCTCTTTCTTGCTCCTCCACTCTCCCTCCAGCAAGCTTCATCCTCCTCTTCCCAACTCTGGCTCCTTATATAACGCACCCGGAAATACTCCAGCTGCTTGATGTCCTATTACCGGCAGCACTTCTGGGTGTGGTGGAAGAGCTGCTCTGTAGGGCTCAGCAGCAGCTGCAGAACCCCCAGGTGGCACTCATGGATCCCAACAGGGCTGCACCAAACTCCAACTCCTATAAAGCCCTGCGGGAGTCCTAAGCACTGCTGCAACCCAGGGGAGCTGCTATCTAGCATTCTGGGGGAGGTACTGTCCTGACCAGGCTTGCTTCCCTGGTCTATACAAGGGAGAAGTGTCCTGGCTGGGCAAGGGCCCCGGCTGTTCGCCACACTGTCCCTCTGTCAGCTGAGCCATTCTGGGGTGAAGCGGTCCGTCCCGCAAGTGCTTGCTTTCTCCAGGACGTTGAGTCAATGCTGCTGGGTCCATGGCTCTTCCCTGAAATAAAACAAGAATAAAGGGATGGGGAGGTGGTACCCCGACGCCATCCCTTGGCGTCCATTGCCGTTCTAAATGGACAGCACGTCCAGACGTGACCCAAATTTTGACATTCATAACAGTGTCGCCACCCCTTTCCTGCTCCTGTGCCCTACAGACATAAAAGCAGGATGGGAAGCCACGCTTCGCCTCGCACCCAGCCAAGGTGGGTGTTTCTCTTCGTCTCTAAGCAGCGAAGCCTTCTGCTGTACCTGAGCAGATGGGCTTTCGCTCTGTCCTGTTAGGATACCCGGTTTTCCCCTTCCGGGTCCTCCTCTTGCTCTGGGGTGCAACGACAGTTTGGGTCTCCTTATGGGAAGACAAGAGACTCCACGCTGTCTGCACCCCTTTAGACTTTAGGCACCTCTGCCGTATCCACCCCCATCGCTCGATCGATCATCACACCTGCGTCTTCTGTTGGAGCTCTAGCTACTTGCATTTCCTCAGGTGTTACATCAGGATGCAATTCGCTCCGAGCTCCCTCTTTATTTACGGTACAGGAAACACTCACCTGTACTGTTACTTTTGCACTTCCTTCAGGGGTGCCTCAGCCATCCTCTCCAGCCTCTCCACCGTCTGCGCCAGTAGACTGAGAACCTGCAATAAAGACTGTATAGGCTGGAGCACTCTCTCCAGCTCATGTACATCCGACACTAGGTTATTTAATTTGGCGAGAGGCATTGGGACCATGCACTCCATGCGCAGGTTCCATTGGGTGTCCTCGGAGTTCAGAGTGGAAGTTCACCATCCCTGCCTGAACTCTTTTAGCTGTGGGACTCTGGTACACATCCTCCACCCTCTTACCTGAGTCGTGGAGGCTTTTCTGACCCTCCATCGCCCCCTTCTCCATTGGATAAACGGCGCTAGGTCACGGTTCCAGGCAGTCTTGTCCTGCTGGTGTCTTTTGGGCAGCAGCAGGCACCGCTCACAAATGCTCGAGCTCACCCCATCTTTATCCCGTGGATCGACAGGTCTGGGCCATCGATGCGGATCTGGCATTCTGCCATCTAGGAGGTAGCCACACGGTACAGATACATAATAGTCCCAGGGGAGATCATCCCTGGGTCTGGTACGTACCTCAATACGGATCTGTCTTATGCTACTTCTTTCTTCCGGGTGGCTTCTTTCTGTGAGTCGCCAATCTGAGCTCCCTTGGCGGTGGCGTATACTGGGCCACCCGCTGCAATAGGATCCTGCCTGGACCTTTTCTTCCCCATTGGCACTGGAGTGCTGCTTCACCGAGCCTTTTTTTTCCCCCCCAAGTGTGGCTTCAGTGGCCATCTGTCACACATTGTTTTGGGTTAGGAGGGTTGTTATCAGACAACACCTACATTCACCAACTGCTTTCCATGTGAGTTCACTATGCACCTTCCAAAGTACAAAGTACAGTACATACAAAAATATCGTCAAAGCCAAAAGCCAAATCATCCCAACATTCTCATCCAAATACACACTGTTCTGTCAGTGCACTGCCACAGGTTATTTATGACCAACCAGGAGATGCACAATCAAATACAAAATGGTCAAAATTGGGAGATCAATAGAACAGCAATGAAACCAGAGAGTGAGACAAAATAGAGGTCAACAATTTGTAGAACAAAGGTCAGTACCAAAAAAGCAATAAAGGAAAAGTTTTTTTAGCCAAGTTTTGGTAAGGATTTAGAATCCGCATATTGGATGAGGCAGTGCAGGTCACAACCTCTGAAGCTACACCCCTGATAATGTGGGATGTGGACCTAGTGATGGGTTAGTAAAAAGGCAGTGATTTAGTAAGTCAACATAGTGGCCAAAATGATCTAAAAAATTGCACAGCTCCTTAAATATTAGGAGAATGGCAAAATAAAAGCAGAAGAAAAATTCTCTGGCTCAGAAAACCTAAATGAGTGTAAACTCATGCAAAACAATGAACAAAATGACATAAAAAATTATTGACATAACCCATGTCACAACACTCATGCTCTTGCATATACTCAAGCCAATTTACATACTCTTATCACTATGCTGACATAGACTAACATTCTCACACAAGTTCCATCCCAACCACCTTATATACAGCCACATAGACTCGGACATCACATACACACACAGATTTGTAATTTAGTAATTACCACTACTGCAGCAAGTAAGTTGTCAGTGTGTAATCTGCATGGCTTGCTTGTAAATTTCAAATGGACACGTGGGAGCTCAGAAAATAAAATATCCAGTCAGCCATGGTTAACCTGCCTTGTCTAGTTTATGAATTATCCTACAGTACAGTACAGTACAGTACTCAGTATAAAGCAAGGACCATCCCTGGTGGGACAGCAGTCCATTGCAGAGTAAACTCACTCATTTACAGTATTCTAAAGTCTCTAGCACTGTTAAGATGAAACAAAACACTGCATCTCATTTTTGTTCTGAAACTTGCTTGTGTGTACAGCTTCATTAAATAAGGGTTCATAATTGCTTTTGCTGTATGTGTTTCCTATATTGGAGAAGGCAATAAAAAGGTTGCAATAAAGTTAAAAATAATAATAATAAGACAACAGGAGTAAGGAATCTTACGGAAGTATTGGACAGGGAGCAACTCAGAAGCCCACTATAATTGCTGTAATGATGACCAACTGGGATGCTACAGTGAGAGAGAGAAAGCAAAAAAAAATGAAGCAATCTCTATTATTCACAGACTACACTGTGATAAACTGACACAGGGAGCAGTCTAATAAAAACAAGACTGGAGCTGCTTTTATATTTTAATAATGATTTAGATTGCACAGGCTTTATTATGTACTAAAGCAATATGTAATAAATCTGGACAAGTGTGGCTCCCATCGGCCTTATTTGAAACTTGCATCTGCTTTCAAGGGAGAAAGATGTAAATTGAAGCAGTGAATAGGCAGGCTGAAGACATCTGTCTGTCCCCAGAATGCCCTTCCATCATTTCTGGCATGTCTATCTTTAAATATTGAAAACTCATCATCAGGTCTCTTTTGCTCATGCTTTCTCAGTAATTTGTGTATTTTTGTCTGGAGATCATCAGTATTTGATGATAACATCCTGCATCCAAAGGCCTCTCCCACATCAGTATCACCTTAGAATCTTAATCCAGTGTCACACACGTGCGCATGGGAGGCAGCTAAAGGGCTTGAGGGATGGCAGTTCTGAGACATACCGGGAGGTGGCAGAGTGCACTGACTCTTTTTCTCTCTTGCCTACAGACCGTTCCCGGGAGATTCCACCTGGCTCTCGTGACATCATTTCCGGGACCGAGCCAATGGAAGGAGACCTGACTGGCTCCAGCCCCTCTGACGTCACGTCTGGGCTCGGTCCAATGGGGAACGAACACATCCCTGATCCTTATGACCTCACTTCCTGTCTTCCCCTTTAAAACCCTGCCCTCTTTCCTAATTCCTCAGGCTGGTTTTGGACTCGTTTGTATGCACTTCAGTGCTATTACTCTTCATTGCAACTTTGCAGCCAAGGATTTTGAGATTATACGGGTGGCTGCCCCAAACCTTTATCGGAGTATGTCTTATTCTTTCACACCAGTGATTGTTTTTGCTTCCGTCTAGGACAGTGGGATTCAAAGAGGAAAAGAGAGTGGTGATGGGGAGGGGGGACCTGTGAGCATTACTTTTAGACAAAATGTGAAAAATTTATGTTAGACAAACGAGAGGAGACTATTCAGTCCATTGTGATAATATGGCTAGTGTCACACACGTGCGCATGGGAGGCAGCTAAAGGGCTCGAATAGTGACAATTCCATACCAGTCCAGGGGCAGGCGAGGTGCACTGACTTTTTCTCTCAATTCTCTGCAGACCATTCACAGGAAATTCCACAGGGTTCCAAGGCCCGTGATGATGTCACTTCCTCCCCAAACACGTCACTTCTGGTCCCAGCACCTGTGATGATGTCACTTCCGGTTCTGGTGCCCGTGATGATGTCACTTCCTGTCCAGACCTTTAAAGCTGCCATCTTTGCCACATGTTATCAATTCTGTTTTGGACTTTGAACCAGACACAATTCTACACAATCCCAACCTTTTTGCAGCCAGTACATAATTTATGGGTGGCTGCCCCAAACCTTTTTATGTCTCCTATCCATTTTTGTGACACTAGTTATTACAATAGCTAATTTTATCCAATGTTTCTTTCAGACACATTTCAAAAAAAGTATTCTGTTCTAATGACAGAATTCAGTAGTTTGTTCTAGATTTACACAACTATTTGTACATCCTAGCTTCAGTCTTAAATGCAGTTTACCTTAATTTCTACCAGTGTCTTTGAGCTCATAATTGTGCATTTCACTGAAAGAACTCTGATGGGATAGATCTTGTAGATGTAATTAGTAATTAATGAAGTAAGTCAACTTGTAGCCTTCTCTGCTCAAGACTAAAGAGGTTAAATTCCCTTAGGACATGTCTACTTATGATTGCAATATAAATGTGTGAGATGATACAAGTATTTTAGATTTTAGTAAAGGCAAGAAAAACTCAAAAAACAAGACTGGAGATCACACCAGAAAAAGGTGAACTCTCCCAGTACTTAGGCCAAAAGGAGTAGAAGCACAAACACAGTGTCCATTTTAGTCCATCTTAGGCCAGAAAAAAGACGATGTTCCCTGCTATCTGACCTAAATCGGCATCTATGAGTGGCAGTGACCCCATTATGTTCTGTTTAGGCATCCCCTGGAGTATTAACTGTACAGTTGGTCAGGGATGTTTAAAAACATTTTATGATAAGCTGTATTATGTCCCCGAAAACCCCCAGGGGGGACTGTCTACTGATGAATACAGTAGATTTAGGTTTAAATCTCATTCCTTAAGTTTTTTATAGAAAGATACTACCTTGGAATTGAGAATGAAGATTTGAAAGCAAAATTTACAGTTTTAAACTACAATATGTTAATCAGCATATACTACTGGCATTGTATTTTAATTTGAAACCAATAAAATTCATGAAAAAAGGAATGTTACTATTTAAAATTAGGTAATTTTTTTTAAATCAGTAAATAAATTTGCACAAACATTACCTGAACACTTGATATTCCACTACCCAGAGAAGATGCTGTCTGTAATAAGTCAATCACAGTTTTAACATGGATGTTAAAAGTGCGGAAACTGTAGCCTTTGCAAGAGAACCTAAGCTTATTACTACTTACTTAGACACTATTAGGTGATTTAATGTAAAACACAGTTTTTTTAAGTTCATTTAAACTAAAGTATTCATTATTCATCATTTACATTCATTGAGTTACACTGAGGTTAAAGGAAGTGTAAACTGTATTGTGTTAAGCAAAGTACAGCTGAATTGTTTGAGGTATTTACGTGAAGCTGTTAACATAAATTTTTAGTAATTCTAAAATTTTATTATTTTTTTTTGTTTTAAGGTCAGTTTCCAGAGACCTCTAACAGTGATGCCGAAGATGACGTGACTGAGTGGTACTGAGTCTTGATTGCCTGAGAGAATGCTCTCTTGTTTAGAAGCTAATCTGCCAGGCATTGCTTGATGCTGGTGTACACTTGGTTCTGGATCACTGAAACTACCCAGCTTTTCCCATTCCTCTTTTGAGCTTAAAATAAAGTGTGAGATCAGAACCGTTCGAAGGGATTCTACTTCAAGTTTTAGAAGCACCACAGGACCTAGAAAAAGCTGCAGTATCATATATAGTGGATGTGTTCATATGCTTTCGGGTATAGTACATTTTTTGTTTGCCCATTACATGCATAAATGTATACATTTTTTGGTGTACCTACCCAAGAACACGCGACATGACCCGGCAGTTAAAAATTTATCGCTCCAGCAATTTTAACTCTGTTACAAAGTCATCTAATATGGTATTGCAAACGGCAGCGGGAGCGTTTCTATAAACTCAATTTAAATTAATTATAGATTAAAATGAAGTTGTTTATCTTGTTAGATTCTTGTTTATCATAACCCTGAACAGTACATGAACAGTAGCAACATGTCCCGTGTTGGTTGGACATGAAAGTAAGAATTTCTCTGCATTCTGTACAGATGACAATCAAGTGCTCCTACATCTATAATAATAAAAGGCAAAGCCCTCACTGACTGACTGACTGACTCACTCACTGACTGACTGACTGACTGACTGACTCATCACTAATTCTCCAACTTCCCGTGTAGGTGGAAGGCTGAAATTTGGCAGGCTCATTCCTTACAGCTTACTTACAAAAGTTAGGCAGTTTTCATTTCAAAATTATACACGTAATGGTCATAACTGGAACCTATTTTTTGTCCATATACTGTAATGGTAGGCAGCAAGATGGCCGTAGGAGACTGAGTTGCGTGTCGCGTCATCACGCCTCCCACGTAATCACGTGAACTGACTGTGAACTCAGTACATAGAAAAGAAGGAGGAGCCCCAAAGAGCGCAGAAGAAAACCACGTGCTGGAGCATACCTTACCTCTGCTTAGCTAGCAATACCTGTTTCTTCACAGACATTATCATCTACAGATTGTTAAGGAGTAACATTTGACGTTTTTGAGAGAGAGATCAGAGCTATGTGTATTTTAGAGGGTAGCTGCTGATTGTCAGAGATATCACGGCCACATGCTTTTCTCTCCATTCAGGGGATGCTCTCCCGTCAGAGCTGAACACGATCAGCCACAGTGCCAACATTTGACGTTCGAGCATACCTGCCTTGGCCAGAATTACATTCTTTTAAAGATTTTTAAAATTTGTTCTGTTTCACAACTATGTGTGAGGAGCCACGGGGAACAGCTAGAACTAAATTAAACTGGACACAATTAATAGTGCTGTTAAATGCTAGAATCCTATTTATTTTGTGCAAAATGGCTCCAGTATATTTTGCTTTACAGAGAGAACTACAGTATATATATCAGAAATATTTATACAACGAAAGTACTGTGGTTGGGTCAAATGTTTGAGTTGGAATTTTTAAAAAATGTACGAGTTTTAGTGACATCTCTTTGTGTGTGATCTTGAGCAGAATTCTTCACATAGATTTTTGCTGTACAGATTTTATGTT
This sequence comes from Erpetoichthys calabaricus, assembly GCF_900747795.2. Taxonomy (NCBI): domain Eukaryota; kingdom Metazoa; phylum Chordata; class Cladistia; order Polypteriformes; family Polypteridae; genus Erpetoichthys; species Erpetoichthys calabaricus. The sequence goes on along the minus strand of NC_041397.2, from coordinate 141,020,617 downwards.
TTGTGTACACATTTGTACCCCAGTTGCGCCACACTGGGTAAACAGAAATAATTTTGCAGTAAGATAGGGTTCTTCCATTTCATTGCATATAATACAATGCTGAACTTATAATAATTTACTGCTACAATCACAACTTCATGTAAGGAAAGCTCACATCACATTTTTGCTTACTGGTATTCTCAATTCTTCAGCGAAGAGGATACTAAACTAGAAGTTTTTTATCAAAAGGATATCTAGCACAAGTAACTAACTGACAGTCATACATTTGATTATGCTGAAAATAAAGAAACTGTAAAGCAAACGTTTAGTTTTAGTTTGTAACTGGGTAGTTAAAATAATCATTTAGTATCTTCATGTGAAAAAAAGGGCTGGACTAGAGCACTATAAATTCTGAAATACATAACTGAAAACTGGTCCAACAGCAAAAATAAAAAAATAAAAACATACAGTGTGGACTATAGGGGTGTCAAAAATGTGCCCATGTTTACTTTACTGTTTAATGCTGACTGAACTCATTATTTATACTCAGTGCTGTAGTATATACATCTTACCATCTATATGTGCAAGATTTCAACTGACACAGCAATAACAATTCTATTAATAACAATATCTTTTACTTAAAATTTACAGTTGCATGTGAGGGCACAGTTGGTTCCAGTTTCCTCATTGACTCTCTGTGGGTCAAAAATTAGGACATTCAACCACAGAAGTATTAAGGAGAGCCTGAGGAAAAAGGAACAAGAAAGAGAAAAGGAGGTTAAATGAAAGGATTGAGAGCAGGAAAGAGTCAGGATTGAGTGGGTGCGAAAGTGTGGAATCAAGTGGTTGTGTATAGCTTCAGGAAAAGTGAGCGGATGGCACTCCCGAGGTAGCGTTACTACTGCCAAGCACTCCAGGAGCAGAAGTGACCAACCGCTCCAAGTGGGCACCAGCAGACACCGAGGGATGATGGTAGGAGAAAGGAGTAGAGCTCATGGGGTCCTCACAGACACCGAAAGGATGGTGGCGAGGAGATGTGCCAGACTTGGAGCGAATGAGGTATCTGAGGTGTGAAGGTGGATTGCACTTGTCGGTAGGTGTCTCTTCTGGCTGATCAAACCTAGCTGGATGGACAACAGAGAAGTAGTTTAGATAGACGTACTGAAACTTGGTGTTGGATTTGAAAGAGAAAGAGAACATCCCGGCTGTGTTTTAACCTTGGCTTGTTAACCTAATTAGCAAATTAATTGTTAATTTTTAACCTCCACTGAAGACAGCTTTTATCATGTATACTTTGTTGAATTATGAAAATCTACACTGCACTTTTGTTTGGATCACTATTTAGTGTTTGAGAATAAAAGCACCTTGCACCTTACTCTTGACTGTATGTGTCCTCTTTGCACGACTCATCCCTTTCATGTTATTGACAGTTTCAGGTGCAAGTTGTGTCAGGCTGCTGGAGCTAACCTGGACCATCACAGATAATAATAATAATAAAAATCAATATAATGACAAAGAGAAATACAAGATCATGACAAATGTACAGAAAAGAAACATTTTGAGGACTCAACATAAGAAAACATGAGATTGTAAACAACAAGAGTCTCCAGTGCAACAGTATTTTAAGTAACATACAATAACAATCTTAAATGTGTTTTATTGTTGCAACACTTAGCTGATCCTAGTAGCACTGAGCAAAAGGCACAAATCAGTCCAGGATGGGACACCAGTCCTTTGCAGCTCCTCATGGACAAACAAACTGAGACCATTTGACCTTATTTAATGTGACTGGAATGGAAATGGTGATAAGCCTGAAAAACAACATACTGTACAATGATTATGGTGACACTCAATTCCCATTGACATTTACACACTAAAAACATTACTGACTTTTTTCTCTTTGACTGTATGACCGATGCCATAGTATAAAGGCTAAGAAAGGAGCTCAGCTGAATATTGTTATTTCTTTGTTTTGGATTATGAATTTAAACATTTCAACCTTTGTTTTCTTTATACAAATCTTATTATTTTTTGTTTAATTAACATTTACTACTCTATATTGAAGTTCATGTACACTGTTCTTTAAAGCGACTGTAGCTTCCAATAATGCACTAGTAATTAAATGTAAAGTGTACTAATAAAAAAGCATAATATAACATTTTTAATCCTGTTTACTGTAGTTCAGGGAGGGAAAGGGCTGAAATCTATCCTTTTAAGATTATCTGCAAGGTAGGAACCAACCCTGGATGGAGCTCCCCTTAAGTGGCGAACACAGTAATCCAGACATGGGCAATGAATATACTTATGTTATTAACTGTACATTACACACACCTAAATTGTAATGTATTCCACACAAAATCCAAAACTGACACATGCAACAGGACGTCATATGTTTTTGGAACAGCCACACACTAACCATTGTAAAGGACAGCCGGGTCCCATGCCCGGCAGGGACGCCCCTACTGCATCTGTTCTGGGGGAGCTACCATGGACAGCTCAATACCTCCCCCGGGACGCTTGGTGGCAGCCTCCCTGGCAGATGATGATTCCCCAACCGGGCGCATGGCTCCATGGGAGATGGAGTCCTCCACAGCCTGGTTGGGGGCTCGGATGGCCGCCAGGGGGAGCTGCATGGACTTTGCAGCCCGGCTGGTCAATTCCTCAGCCCCACCCGGAAATGCAATTAGGCCCAATACTTCCGGGTGGGGTATAAAAAAGGCCAGCCACCACCACTCGAGAGAGCCAGAGTCGGGAGGAGGACTAAGCCTGAGGAGGAGTGGTGGTGCTGCCAGAAGGATTGTTGCTGTGGTGAGAATTGTGCTTGTTTGGGACTGTGTATTGCCTGTGGGTCACGGGGAAGATGTGCGCCCACGGGTGAAGAAAATAAAACGTGTGTGTTTAAGACATACGGTGTCTGTCTGTCTGTGCCTGGGGCCTGGTCTTTTACACCATGTTGGAGAAAAATAACTGCTTACCCATCAGATCATGTCACATTTAGAATGTTATTTGGAGAAACACCAGATAAAATAACATTTCTCCTACATTACATTGCACGTGCATCACCTTATCTTTTTTAATATACTTTTGTTAATCACCCAGGGTAAATTGTACAGCACCCCAGAGTAATTTTCAGGTTAAGGGTCTTGCTCAAGGACCCAACAGAGTAGGATTCCTTCTGGTAGTAATGTGATTTAAACAACTACCTTCTAGATATCAGTGCAGATCTTTAGTAACAGAGCCGTCCTTATGAAGTAACAGTCCAAGAATTCAGTTCTCAGATAAGTCTGCTAGACCTTTGCTTAACTGTTTTGACGGCTTGGAGTACGTGACGAACTGCCTCATTGTGGGCGAAAAACTCTTCAAACTGGATGAGACTGAGTTTGAATTAAATAATACAGTACATTACAATTATTATGTTTTATTATTGCAATGTGATTTATTAACTCAAGAAAATTCTACAAAAGAGAAACATACATAGAGCCTATTTAGAGTTACCAAATAACTTAATACAGAAGTGTTTGGGGTGTTGGAGGAAAACCCCATGCAGGCACCGTGAGAACTTTTCAAATTTACACAGTAAATGGCCAAGCAGCTTTAATAAAATTGAAATGATATACTGTATTCCATTGTTAGATTAATTTTTCCCACATCTCTAAACAGTTTAACATTGGCCCTTGTGCAACTATGAGTATTGATGTGAACATGACTGGTTCTGGCAATGGACTTTTTACTATTTTTACTAGCTTGGAATCTCTGCTTCCAAGGTGGGGTTGGGCTCTACATTTAACCTAAATTGAATTAGGCAGGTTTGAGTTTGTAATGTTATATTAATTATTACATTTAACAAAAGACTTATCAAGCTGTATTGATGATCCATATCCTCTTCCCACAACACTAATGTGTCTGATGTATATCTTAATTAGGCACATCATGGGTAGCTCTTTGCTTAAATGTCAGTACAGAAAAATAACAACAGCCAATCTTTGTTTCAATACAACTATCAAGGCCGCTTTTTCTTAAAAAACAGTGACAAATGAACCAGGAAGAAAATGTGCATCTTTTTTCACAGCTCTCTTGAATGAGTTAAATTATAACAATAAAATGTAATGACAAGCCCATGGGGTGGGAATCACTGTTGTAAAACATTTTGACATTGATTATTGAGTTGCTTTTCCTTTCATTAAAAATATGATACTAAAATGTCTCACATATTTACAGTATTTGTTTACACAATGAGAACAATGTTTAAAAAGCTAGTTTCAGAAGTTAGCCATTCACTAAAGAGATATTTCCAGGAAAGAGAAAAAATGACATTCTGATACCCTGTCCACTGAAGATGTGTCTATTAGAAAGCTGTGCTCATTGAACAGAATGACGGCAACATTTGTACTATTTCAAGACAAAAAGGAAATTACAGAAAAGTAGGAGAAATAAATTATTCAGGTCAGTTTGCAGTGGCCTCTTTCAGACTAATATAATCATTGCAGTGCATTCGACAGCAATAGGAACTGTTGGTAATTTACATAAAGAACTTTCTGAGCAAGATAAGAGTCATAATCTGGTACAAATAGAGTTAAGACAATTGGGATCAACTGTATTAGTGCTATATTATTGCTCTACATCAGAGACAAGGAAACGTCACAGAAGTGTCCACCAAAGAAATTATTAATACTAGAATGGGTAATACAATCGATCATTTACAATATACTTGCCATCTACTATATCTGTATTTTTACCAGTTCTTTACTAACTCAAATGTCTAGGTAAAAAGGAGCACTAAGTGTGTGTGTGTGTATATATATATATATATATATATATATATATATATATATATATATATATATATATATATATATATATATATATATTTATTGTTACGTGTGTGCATGGGAGACAGTTTAAGGGCTCAGGTGATGGTAATTCCCCACCAGGCCAGGGGGTGATGCTATGTGATAACACTCTCTTTTTATCTCCCTCTGAAGACCAGAAGACTGATGGCTGTTCTCTAATGATGCCACTTCTGGTGTCCACCCACCTAGACCCACCTCTTCCTGCCCGGCAGCCATATGACCGGAGGAACTGCCATCTTCGACAGTCAAAATATGACTCTAAGAAGTCTCATTTTAAGCAGATTTATTGCTTCTCTGAGATGGTGGATTCCTTGACAAATTCAACACGGAAGTGAGCAACCAATATCTTAGTATGGGATAAATAGTCAGTAGCCGTATTCTGTGACCTGACACATGCCAAGAAGTCAGCACTTATATTAATTACATCTGATTTTTCCTTGCCTTTAATCTTATACACCAATGCTTTGGGCACAGGTCTGGGAGACATGCTCTCCTCTAATGACGTTACTTCTGGAGTTCGCCTACCTGGACCCACCTCTTCCTGCCCAGCATCCATATGACCTGAAGAACTCCCATCTAAGAAGACCCATTTTGTGTTTTAACACAGGTTTTTTTGTTCAATTTCAACTTTTACAATATATATACAGTATTTACAGCTGGAGATCCACAAAGGGAGGAAATGAATCACGTATCATAAAGTAGTTTTTATTCCTGAGCTTTCAGCCCCTACCAGGGGCCTTCATCAGAGGATATATAAATATAGATATATAAATTGGTTTGCATAGATCCGTTCTGATATATATACATTGGTTGAGATACATCCGTTCAGATATATACATCAGTTTGAATACATCCATTCAAATATATACATTGGTTGAGATAAATATATTGGTTGATATACATTGGTTTAGATATATATATTGGTTTAAATAGATTGGTTTAAATATATACATCGGTTCAGATACATCCGTTCAGATATATATATTGGTTCATTTAGATCTGTTCAGATATATACATTGGTTGGGATTTACTGGCAGGCACAATGTGGCCACCCAAGTTTAGCATCTCCCTTTCGCTTCATCATTGCTTCAGTATTGTTGTCATTATTGCATGTATTTTATACAAGTGTGTGATTTTGTCAGTTTTGCTATAAAAAACAGTTAAACATCAGTTATTTGTGAAGCGGGAATATTCTGGTGGGCGGCACGGTGGCGCAGTGGGTAGCGCTGCTGCCTTGCAGTTGAGAGATCTGGGGACCTGGGTTCGCTTCCCGGGTCCTCCCTGCGTGGAGTTTGCCTGTTCTCCCCGTGTCTGCGTGGGTTTCCTCCGGGCGCTCCGGTTTCCTCCCACAGTCCAAAGACATGCAGGTTAGGTGGATTGGCGATTCTAAATTGGCCCTAGTGTGTGCTTGGTGTGTGGGTGTGTTTGTGTGTGTCCTGCGGTGGGTTGGCACCCTGCCCAGGATTGGTTCCGGCCTTGTGCCCTGTGTTGGCTGGGATTGGCTCCAGCAGACCCCCGTGACCCTGTGTTCGGATTCAGCGGGTTGGGAAATGGATGGATGGATGGATGAATATTCTGGTCATTTTGATCCCTGATCAACATTTAAAAGAAACAGGGCAACTCCAGTGTTTTCCTCCATAACATCCTTTCAGCAAATGGGACTAAGTTCCTTCCTGAAGCAGATCGCCCTTTAATGAAATGCTGTCAATACGGAATAACAGAAATCACCGGGTGGCTTTCGGTCAATGATAAACCAGCATCTCTTGATGATCGCCCCTGACACATACACTTAATCAGTAGTGTGTGCAACCCACGATTTGTGAGTTTGAGCATATGTGTGTGTGTGTGTGTGTGTGTGTGTGTGTGTGCGTGTGTGTACGTACATGTGCATGTGTGTCATTTTGTCAGTTTTACTATAAAAACAGTTAAACACCCGTTACTTGTGAAGCAGGGATATTCTGATCATTCTGATCTCTGATCACTGATAAACATTCAGAAGAAACAGCGCTATTCCAGTGTTTTCCTCCATAACATCCTTTCAGCAAATGGGAGTAAGTTCCTTGCTGAAGCAGATCGCCCTTTAGTGAAATGCTTGCAATACGGAATAACAGATATCACCAGGTGGCTTTCGGTCAATGATAAAGCAGCATCTCAAGAGGTGAAAAAATGGGACATACTGCTGTTGCAATCAATGCTTTCCGGTAACTCGGCTTTTGAGAAGAATCTGTCATGGGAGGGACAAGAGGGAGCGAGTGAGGTGGGTGCATTGAGTCGGGGCGGAACGGAGCGGACCGAGGAGGCGGGTATCTGTGCGAGTGTTTTAAATAATGAAAGGAAAAAACGTGCTTTGAAATCGAGGACCCCCAACCAAGATGGCATACTAAACAAAATACGACAGACAGGCATATGCTACTTGTATAAAATATGCACAATAATGACAACTGTTGAAGCAATGATGAAGCGAAAGGGAGATGCTAAACTTATCTGAACGGATGTATCTCAACCAATGTATATATATTGTATATATATCAGAACGGATCTATGCAAACCAATTTATAAATCTCTCAACCAATGTACAGTGCATCCGGAAAGTATTCACAGCGCATCACTTTTTCCACATTTTGTTATGTTACAGCCTAATTCCAAAATGGATTAAATTCATTTTTTTCCTCAGAATTCTACACACAACACCCCATAATGACAACGTGAAAAAAGTTTACTTGAGGTTTTTGCAAATTTATCTATACTAATAAAAGGCAAAGCCCTCACTGACTGACTGACTGACTCATCACTAATTCTCCAACTTCCCGTGTAGGGGGAAGGCTGAAATTTGGCAGGCTCATTCCTTATAGCTTACTTACAAAAGTTAGGCAGGTTTCATTTCGAAATTCAAAGCGTAACGGTCATAACTGGAACCTCTTTTTTGTCCATATACTGTAATGGACTGCAGCTCGCTGGCCGTGGGAGGCGGACTTGCGTATCGCGTCATCACGCCACCCACGTAATCACGTGAACTGACTGTGAACAAAGTACGTACAAAACAAGGAAGAGCCCCAAAGAGCGCTGAAGAAAACATTCATTACACAATTGAGAAGGCGGCGAAACAATAAGAAGCGAGCAAGTGACGCATACAAGCATATTCATAAGTGCAGCTACTGAGGAAACAAAGCACGGTGTAAACCGTAAGTTTAAATTAAGTTTATAGAAACGCTCCTGCTACCGTTTGCAATACCATATTCGTGACATACAAGTTTAATGAGAAGACACGAGATATAAACGAGACTTTGGATCACTTTGTAATGGACTTAAAATTGCTGTAGTGAGAAACTTTTAAGTGCCGGGTCTTAGCTAACATTAAATTAAGCCGTGGACATCGCAACATCACACAAGAGAGCTGCTCACGTGAACTGACTGAACTTTGAGGCAAGATTGCTTTTCTCCTGTACAACTATACGTTGCATTCTCAACAGTAAGCTTGCATGGCTTGGTCATATTACAACCGGAGTGCTGAACTGACAACGTGGTATACAAACAGAACTATAACAATCGTAATAAACGAACAAAAAAACAGCGGAGAACCCGTGGATTTGAGCAACTGACGCATACAGACATATTCATGAGTGCAGGTACTTCGGAAACAAAGCACCGTGTAAACCTAAAGTTTAAATTAAGTTCATAGACCTACAAAAGGTTGTAGATATGTATATATATGTGTATATATATGTAGATATGTATATATATATATATATATATATATATGTGTAGATATGTATATATATATGTAGATATATAAAATGTATATGTATATATATATGTGTCTGTATGTGTATATATATATATATATATATATATATGTGTATGTATGTATGTATGTGTGTATATATATATATATATGTATGTGTATGTATGTATGTGTATATGTATATATGTATGTGTGTGTATGTATGTGTGTATATGTATGTGTATATATATGTTGATATGTGTATATATATATATATATATATATATATGTGGATGTGTATATGTATATATATGCATATATGTATATATATGTATATGTAGATATGTGTATATGTAGATATGTATATATATGTATATATGTATATGTATATATATGTTTACATAACCTCTTTAACACACTACTTCTCCGCTGCGAAGCGCGGGTATTTTGCTAGTTAAAAATAAAAAAACTGAGAAATCACATGTACATAAATTTTCACAGCCTTTGCTCAATACTTTGTCAATGCACCTTTGGCAGCAATTACAGCCTCAAGTCTTTATGAATATGATGCCACAAGCTTGGCACACCTATCCTTGGCCAGTTTGCCCATTCCACTTTGCAGCACCTCTCAAGCTCCATCAGGTTGGATGGGAAGCGTCGGTGCACAGCCATTTTAAGATCTCTCCAGAGATGTTCAATCGGATTCAAGGACATTCACAGAGTTGTCCTGAAGCCACTCCTTTGATATCTTGGCTGTGTGCTTAGGGTCATTGTCCTGCTGAAAGATGAACCGTCGCCGCAGTCTGAGGTCAAGAGCACTCTGGAGCAGGTTTTCATCTAGGATGTCTCTGTACATTGCTGCAGTCATCTTTCCCTTTATCCTGACTAGTCTCCCAGTCCCAGTGAAAAACATCCCCACAGCATGATGCCTCCACCACCATGCTTCACTGTAGGGATGGTATTGGCCTGGTGATGAGCAGTGCCTGGTTTCCTCCAAATGTGATGCCTGGCATTCAAACCAAAGAGTTCAATCTTTGTCTCATCGGACCAGAGAATTTTCTTTCTCATGGTCTGAGAGTCCTTACGGTGCCTTTTGGCAAACTCCAGGCGGGCTGCCATGTGCCTTTTACTAAGGAGTGGCTTCCGTCTGGCCACTCTACCAAACAGGCCTGATTGTTGGATTGCTGCAGAGATGGTTGTTCTTCTGGAAGGTTCTTCTCTCTCCACAGAGGACTCTCTGGAGCTCTGACAAAGTGACCATCGGGTTCTTGGTCACCTCCCTGACTAAGTCCCTTCTCCCCCGATTGCTCAGTTTAGATGGCCTGCCAGCTCTAGGAAGAGTCCTGGTGGTTTTGAACTTCTTCCACTTATGGATGATGGAGGCCACTGTGCTCATTGGGACCTTCAAAGCAGCAGAAATTTTTCTGTAACCTTCCCCAGATTTGTGCCTCGAGACAATCCTGTCTCGGGGGTCTACAGACAATTCCTTTGACTTCATACTTGGTTTGTTCTCTGACATGAACTGTCAACTGTGGGACCTTATATAGACAGGTGTGTGCCTTTCCAAATCATGTCCAATCAACTGAATTTACCACAGGTGGACTCCAATTAAGCTGCAGAAACATCTCAAGGATGATCAGGGGAAACAGGATGTACCTGAGCTCAATTTTGAGCTTCATGGCAAAGGCTATGAATACTTATGTACATGTGCTTTCTCAGTTTTTTTATTTTTAATAAATTTGCAAAAATCTCAAGTAAACTTTTTTCACATTGTCATTATGGGGTGTTGTGTGTAGAATTCTGAGGAAAAAAATGAATTTAATCCATTTTGGAATAAGGCTGTAACATAACAAAATGTGGAAAAAGTGATGTGCTGTGAATACTTTCCAGATGCACTGTATCTAAACCAATGTATATATCTGAACGGATGTACAGTAATCCCTCGCTATATCGCGCTTTGACTTTTGCGGATTCACTCTATCACGGATTTTATATGTAAGCATATTTAAATATATATCGCAGATTTTTTGCTGGTTCGCGGATTTCTGCAGACAATGGGTATTTTAATTTCTGGTACATGCTTCCTCAGTTGGTTTGCCCAGTTGATTTCATACAAGGGAAGCTATTGGTAGATGGCTGAGAAGCTACCCAACCAGAGCGCGTATTACGTATTAAATAAAACTCCTCAAATATATTGTGAGCACGGGGGCTGTTCGCACCCCTAGAGATTACGGCCACTCCTTAAAAAACGCTGAAAGATTACCTTCACATTGCTCTCTTCCTTGCTGGGCTTACATATGGCTGCTTTGTGAAGCGATATGCTTCCCGCACTGTGCTTCACATACTTAAAAGATCAAACAGCACGTATTGATTTTTGATTGTTTGCTTCTCTCTCTCTCTCTTGCTCTGACATTCTCTGCTCCTGACGGAGGGGGTGTGAGCAGGGGGGCTGTTCGCACCCCTAGACAATACGGACGCTCATCTAAAAATGCTGAAAGATTACCTTCACGTTGCTCCCTTCTGTGCAGCTGCTTAGTCAAGTGACATGCTTCCCGCATACTTAAAAGCTCAAAGGGCACGTATTCATTTTTGATTGTTTGTTTTTCTCTCTCTCTCTCTCTCTCTCTCTCTCTCTCTCTGACATTCTCTGCTCCTGACGGAGGAGGTGTGAGCAGAGGGGCTGTTTGCACACTGGCCTAGAGGATACGGACACTCCTCTAAAAAATGCTGAAAGACTACCTTTACATTGTACATCCTTGCAGCTGCTTTGTCCGGCGGTGCTTCGCATACTTAAAAGCCAAACAACCCTATTGATTTTTGTTTGCTTTTTTCTATCTCTCTCTGACATTCTCTGCTCCTGACGCGCACTGCTTTGAAGAGGAAGATATGTTTGCATTCTTTTAATTGTGAGACGAAACTGTCATCTCTGTCTTGTCATGGAGCACAGTTTAAACTTTTGGAAAAGAGACAAATGTTTGTTTGCAGTGTTTGAATAAAGTTCCTGTCTCTCTACAACCTCCTGTGTTTCTGTGCAAATCTGTGACCCAAGCATGACAATATAAAAATAACCATATAAACATATGGTTTCTACTTCGCAGATTTTCACCTTTCGCGGGGAGGTCTGGAATGCAACCCCCGCGATAGAGGAGGGATTACTGTATTCAAATCGATGTATATATCTCAACCAATGTGTCCCATCCAATGTATATATCTGAACCGATATATATATATATCTGAACGGATGTATTAAAACCAATGTATATATTCAAACGTAACGTTTCAAATGTATCCAAACCGATATATATATCTGAACCAATGTATATATTTATGAACCAATCTTTTTTTCCTGAACGGCCCCTCATTAACATTTGTAGTGCACCATGCAAGGCGTATGTCTGTTATATGTCAATACTGGAGGCTCTGAAGTCACCTGGCAGAAAGTTCTATGGAATACAGCAAAATACAAAGAAATTCTGAAAGAAAACCTTTTTCAGTCTGCAAGAAACCTGTACCTTGGGAGGAGATTTGTTTTCTACCATGTTAACAACCGCAAGTATAAAGCCAAAGCCACAAAAGAATGACTTAAAAACAACAATGCTGATGTCCTGGAATGGCTGAGTCAAAATCCAGATCTCAGTTCAATTGAAAATTTGTGACTTGACATAAAAAGGATGTTCACTCATGATCTATATGAAACCTGACAGAGCTTGAGCAATTTTTCAGTGAAGAATGGGGAAAAATTGCATTGTTCAGATGTGCACTGACTCAAGGCTATCATGGCTGACAAAAGTGCATCTACTAATTACTGACTTGAAGGGGCTGAATACCTATGTGATCATTTATTTTGGGTTTTGTATTTGTAGTTAACTTAAATCACTTTGTAGACACCTGTTTTCATTTTGACATTAAAAGTCTTTTTTCTGTTGATCAATATCAACAAAAAAGTTAAATCCACTGTGATTCAATATTATACCATATAATAAAATGTAAATAATTTCAAGGGGGTGAATTTTTTTATAGGCACTGTATGTAGTCCTGACTATTCCTACGTTTCTCATGGGATCAAGCACAGGCTTGGGCTCACATGCCTGTCTGCTTCATCCACCGCACCACAGTTGCCAACACAGAAGCAGATTCATGTCCCCCAGGTGATTCCATGTATCTCTGTCTTCTTCCACTTACATTCTCTTGGTTTTTAAAGGGTCATTGACTACAGCATGAAGACATCTTTGCTATGACTATGAGAGTTTCCTAACTGACTCGCTACACCATGATGTTTTTGTTAACATCAGGTTCAACAACTCATCATTAAATGGGGTGTAAGTGACATGGAACACCGACTCTTCTCCTATTATTTCTTTGTTAATTTTACAGTATGTAAACTGTGGTCGAAATTTAACATCGTATTAAAAAAAGAAATATCCTCTAATAGGACAATTCAGTAATCACGCAGGAGAAAAGCTGTTCATTGTATCTTTTAATCACTCCTTGGCAAAATGCCTTGGAGGGAGCATTCTTCAAAAGCAGTCCGTAACAACATGGTCAGAATGGTCCGAGAAACAATAGAGGTTCATTTTATAAACTGTTGAATTTACATACAGTGTCAATCAATGCATACAGTTTACTCTGGTTGGTTCGTTGGTTTACACCCAAAAGATTTATAAAATAAAAGTCTATTAAATTATATTCTAGTTCTTCTTATACCTTTTGAGATGAGCCAGCACCCTTGAAATTTCTGTGCATATAACAACTGTCCATTCTAGTTTATAGGACATCTGCTGATTTCTTAGTCATCTTTCAGTACATTTTGTATATTACATCAACCTTTCTTCTGGTACATTATTTATACATATTTATATACATATATATATATATATATATATAGAGAGAGAGAGAGAGAGAGGGAGAGAGAGACAACTTGACCATCTCAGTATTTTTCCTAAACCAAATCTTATATTTCAGTGTACATTTTGTTGTTCACTTGACCTTTATCTTGTTTCCCCAAATTTATTAACCCTTTATGCTATTTCTTTAAGATCTATGCTGTGTTACCCTAAAATTATTCTTCCATAATACACACTCATAACTATTGTCTAATAATTAATTTTTAGTTTGGATGTGTGTTTTCATAGAAATTAGTGGACATCACCATATTTTAAGAACTCACTCTCCAGTGGCTGAATTTATGAAGACAGATGTTACATCTGACACTCAAGATCTGAAACCCTCTCAACCTAAGAGGCACATGTTCCCATTGTAGAATAATCAGTAGCCTGAAATTGCTTTGGCTCGCATCTTTTAGAGTGGCTGCCTTAACAATTAGCCCAAGTGCATTTAAGCACATTTGTACATAGTAAATAAGATGGATGAGCACTTCAGAAAAAAGAGAGGTCACTTCGTTATAGCAAATGTTTAAAAATAAGCCCCTAGAGGAGATGTGCAGCATATGAAATGTGGTACTTTTCATATAACTCTTTCATAATGTTTGATTTGCTTATCTAAAGATTTGATAAGTAAGTAAGTAAGTATTACATTTAATTTTAGAAAGCCCTGTGCCGAGGACTCACATGCTGTGAGGTCGCTGATTAAAATCCCTTTGTTATATGCCTTTGTGACCCATTGAGCTCCTCACTGGTGGTTTGCTTTGCACCATCCATGTATCAGTCAACTGATAATATTATGTTGCACATATTATATCAAATATCAACTTAAACAACTTTACATGAAGTGTGCCACAGTTGTTCTACTGACTCCAGGTAGTCCAAGGTTTAGGTCTATCTACTTAAATAGGACATGGCCCAGCACTTGTCTCAAGAATAACCCGAAGTGGACAAAGCTTGCTGGAGGAGAAATGAAGGTAAAGAGAGATAAAGAGAGAGGGAAAGAAAGGAGAAGGAACAAAAAAAGAAAAAAAATGTGCTTTTGTGTTCTTGTGTTTGAACTGTGCTGTGCAGGTGGGAAACGAGGGAAGGCATTTCCCACAGGAAAAAATAAAAAAAAACTTTTATGTTGAACTTGTGTCCTGCGTCTGTCTGTGTTGGGTTTGGGCAGCTGCAGTCAGGACAGTTTTAGGCCTTGGACAGATTCAGGAACCTAAGACATTCTGAGGCCCATAATATGATGCCCTTGTTAGCTGTATCTCTTTTGACTCCACCCACTTTCCACGCCCCCACCCCCACCCCTGTGTTAGCAGTACACTTTTGTGCTAAATGTGATATTATAGTAATGGTGGCAAACTGAATGTGTGTGCAAAAAAAAATATTTACTATAAATGAAAAAAAGCTTCACCAGGATAAACTGTCGTACTAATGTAATAAACGTCTCTTTGTACTTGCTACAAGCCATCCCCAATGGGTACGCAAAGCTGCTCAGCTAACAAAGAAGGTCTTAGCTGGGAGGCTCAAATGACTACTTTATAACTCTTCATGTTTCTGAGGATGAGTGCATCATTCTTCTGGAGCATAAACTCTGCCACAATTAATGCATCGTTAATATAAATATTAAAATTTTGTACAACAGTAATAAAATAGTACTAATGATATATAACACAAAGAGAACCACAAAGACAGTACAGAATATGTAGTGTGTGTTAAAAGGTGAGCCCTGATCCGACACAGACTGACACCGGAGGCACAAATAAAATAAATACACTTTTTATTTTTCTTCACCTGGGGGCCATGTCTTCCCTGCGACCCTCAGGCACAGCACAGTCCCAGCACCAAGCACACAAAATAAACTCTTTTGTCTCTCTCCGAGATCCTCTACTCCTCCCAGGCAGCTTTGTCCCTCTTCCTCCCGACTCTGGCTCCCAGAGTGGTGGCTGTTGGCTCCTTTTATAGTCCCCCCAGAAGTGCTCCAGGTGCTTGATCACCCGTTTCCAGTTGCACTCCCTTGTGTGGCTGAAGAAGCGTCCAGTTGGGCTCAGGAACCCCAGCAGCATCCCCTGGTGACCACCCTGGATCCCAGCAGGGCTGTGGAGAACTCCATCTCCCAGGGAGCCCTGCGGATATCTGAGGCACCACTGTCACCCAGGGGGGCTGCCAACAAGCGTTCCGGGGGAGGTACTGTGCAGCCCATGGCTGTTCCTCTGCATCAAGTACAGAAGGGGCGTCCCAGCCGGGCCGTCCGCCTAGCTGAGTGCAGCATATAATTTATTCTTCTTCGTCCTTAACATTTCCTATTTTTATATGGGGTCAGCTTTCTGATTACCAGTGTAGATCATTGGCCACAGAGCCACTACTCCATTGAGTCTAGCATTTAACTAATGCATTAAAAAGTGCATTCTCATGAATGAGACATGGCAAAAGCAAATTTCTTATAAAAGGAGCCAGCTGCAGCTACTCAATTAGCCAGATTCAGGGGGAGGTTTACAAAGCTTGCTGGAGAAGGAGTGGAGGTGAAGACAGAGAAAGAGAGAGGGAAAGAAAGGAGAAGAGACAAAAGGAAGAAGAAAGTGTGCTTTTGTGTTCTTGTGTTTGAATTGTGCTGTGCAGTTGGGAAATGGAGGAAAAAAAAAAACTTGTGTTCTGCATCTGTCTGTGTCAGGTTTGGGTGCCAGGAGCGCCCTCTGCAGGCCACACATGCATTCATTCCAATACATGGTGCATGTAATAATTCCAATAGATTTATTCCAATAGGTACATTTTAATAGATGAATGCATGTAATGATAAAATGCACTGCATATGTCATTCCAACAAGTGGCTCAACACAAACATTTGTAGTAGTATGTGATAAATTAATAATAACTAAATAAATACCTTAATAACTTAAATAATTTAATATTAGAGAATTAACAATAGGTCATCATGTAGTTCTAGTCACTGTCCTTGTTTATTATGCATATGGACTCAAAATGCAGATGGGCTTTCATTTGTAATGCGGATTATTTATATGGAAGATGTAAGGAAGCTCCTCAATCTCTCTGAACTGGTTTTCAGGCAGTGGTAGTGTTTCTCTGACCACAAAGAAGAGACTATTGTTGTGAAGGCTGGAGTCTCTGCTAATTTTCTTTGTTGTGGTTCAACATCTCCTGGTGTTGATGTCCTTGAAGTTAGGGAGTGCACACCCAGCGATGCGTTCAGCTGACTGCACTACTCTCTATAGAGCTTTGCTGTCATGTGGCATGCTGTTTCCAAACCAGGCAGTAGTATTTCCTGTCAGGATACTTCAGATGGTGAATATGTAGAAGTTCTTTAGTAGTTTGAAGGCCAGCCTGAAATGCCTGAGGCACCAAAGGGAATAAAGAGGTTGATGTGCTTTCTTTACCAAGCTGTTGATATATTTGAACTAGGTCAGGCCCTCTGTGATATGGACACTGAGGTGTCTATAACTGTCCATCCTCTCCACCTGAGTTTTGTTAATATTGAAGGGGTCCCTGTATAATGTCCAGTGGACAAGAAATGCAAAATGTCAGATACATTGCGGTTAAATTTCTTTACAGTTATTCAACAACAATAGTACAGAAAATTGGCATTTATATACAGTAAAATGGTGGACGGAAATGAGTTGGCCGGATATTACGTCATTTGCTGTAAGTCGGAAGTGATGTCATCAGGAAGGTGCCGGAAGTGGCATGGTCTTGAGGAGTCAAAGGCGGAAGTGACAGTTGGACGCCATCTTTGGAACCCGGAAGTATGAAAGGTATTTTTAATTTCCTTCTTTTGGTCTGATGAGAGAGAGAGAGAGGTGTTAGTACCGTAAATCAACCCCTTGTCTTGCAATATTTCACTCACCTCCAGGCTTGTTGACTGCCTCCTAAGACGCGTGTGTGACACTTGCTATGTTACAATATTTTTTCTTATTATTGGCTGCTCAGCAACCTCACGACATATAAAAAACTGTGCTTAAATCTACTGGTGCGAGTGACAAAAGTTAGTGGCATCAGAATAACATAAAACTGAGAATGGAGGTTCAGAATTTTTTTAATGAATTTACTAACCAAACAGGAATGCACATTAAAGTATATTTAATATTTGGATATGAAGTTGGCAACCCTATGAGTGGATTGCCTACCTAGTATTAGGTTTTTCAGGCTTTAGTTGCTTACAATTCTTCCTGCTACCTTGATGAAAAAAGATCAGCTTGACAGAATAGCTAGAAGAAGACAGGACATTTCAAGACCATCTTACTTTATTTGAAATTGAGCCAACTTCAGCCTCACTCTTTGACTCTACTAACCATAGACTCTTCTCTGAAAGAAAGAAAGTGAGGGGTTGGAAGGTGAGCGCAGATGAAAGGTTAAAAAAAAGCATATAGAATGGAGGAGAAGTTGATATAATGGAATGAATAACCAGTGCAGAATTTAATAAGAATCCAAAGTAAGCCGTTTGATTAGTGATAAAGAAGCGCAGTAAGTCTCACTCCAGGCAGATTAGAAGCAGCAAAGTGTTTTGAGCCTAATGAAAAGTGCTGACCATGGTGCTGGAAACAATAGTGGAGGTTGAGAAAGAGAATGTAATTGTCTAAATGGCTAATGGTGCTGATCATGAAATTGTACACTTGATGGGATGAAGGGGCAGTTTGTGAACTTCCTATAATAGTGACTGTATCATAGTAACTCCAGGTAGGCTGAAGACCTGTATTAAAGGAGTTTACATTCTTTAACATTTAGAGATACATCAAAGTGAATTTCAGAAATCATTGCAGTCCTTTTGAAATATTTAAAACTTATCTCAAGATATCACAAAATAAGTTCCTTTACTTTTAATGAAAACAGCAGTAATTTTTGACATATCTCAAATGCATTTCAAAACATTTCAAACACATTTCTAGACATCTCAAACTAACTTTATGCTCATTTCAAGACATTTCTGATGCATTTTATGAATTTTAGGATACATGAAATTTGATTCAAGATATCTCCAAGTTACTTCCTTTAAAATTTCCTATTCTTTCAATTGGTATTCTGATTTAGGGCAAAGTATTTCCAAATACAAGGGGCATTATTTTAAGACTGCGGTGGGCTGGCGCCCTGCCCGGGGTTTGTTTCCTGCCTTGCGCCCTGTGTTGGCTGGGATTGGCTCCAGCAGACCCCCGTGATCCTATAGTTAGGATATAGCGGGTTGGATAATGGATGGATGGATAGATGGATTATTTTGAGATAGAGTATCTTGAAATACATTTTACATATTTCAAAATGGACAGAATATAATTTTAAGATATTGGAAAACACATTTCAAAGATTTGGAGTTGTATTTAAGATCCTGACAGCTTTAAGGTTTTTTGAAATGTACCTCAGATAATCCATCCATCCATTTATTATCCAACCCGCTGAATCCGAACACAGGGTCACGGGGGTCTGCTGGAGCCAATCCCAGCCAACACAGGGCACAAGGCAGGAACCAATCCCGGGCAGGGTGCCAACCCACTGCAGGACACACACAAACACATCCACACATCAAGCACACACTAGGGCCAATTTAGAATCGCCAGTCCACCTAACCTGCATGTCTTTGGACTGTGGGAGGAAACCGGAGCACCCGGAGGAAACCCACGCAGACACGGGGAGAACATGCAAACTCCACACAGGGAGGACCTGGGAATCGAACCCAGGTCCCCAGGTCTCCCAACTGCGAGGCAGCAGTGCTACCCACTGCACCACCGTGCCGCCTACCTCAGATAACTTGAAGGAAAATCTGAGATATATTAAAATACATCTTGACATACTTCAAATGGAAGAGAAAAACATTTTTAAATGTTAAGAAATACATTTGAGATATTTAAAAACGTTTTTAGATAACTTGATTAAATTCTACAATATTCTGACTTAACACCCATATCAATTTGAGATATATAAAATGCATTTCCAGATACTGAATCTTAGAACAATTCTGATTGTACTTTGATATATCTCAAATGTTTTTCAATGTTTCTTAAAATAAGGGGAAATTAAAAGAATTTTAAGATAACTTGATTAAATTTTAAGATATCCTGAAATAACACATATTAAATTGAGATTTTTGAAATGCATTTCCAGATAACTTAAAATAATTCTGTGTGCATATTCTGATATATCTCAAATGCTTTTCAATATATCTTAAAATAATTGGAAATTCCATTTTACATCAATTTTAATTGCATTTCATATCTCACAATGCACACCAAATTACCTTGTGATATCTAAACATTTATTTCAGATTTTTCAAAAGGCATTGGAAATTATATCAAGATGTATTAAGTGACATTTGACATATCTTAAAATAGATGTCAGATATCGGATGTTAAGATGTCTTGAAATGCATTTTAAGATATGTTAATCTGGCTTGCCTTATAAAGATATCCTTACATGATTATTGACACCGTATTACTTTCACTTACATTAAGAGGATGATGGTCATTACTTTTGGAATTTCTTTGTATGAACACTCCATAATTGTTTCTTGTGTTTTACATGATGCTGCCTGCCTTGTGCCCTGTGTTGGCTGGGATTGGCTCCAGCAGACCCCCGTGACCCTGTGTTCAGATTCAGTGGGTTGGAAAATGGATGGATGGATGGATGCCTGGATAAGTTTTGGTCCCCCAACAATGGTTATTTGGAATAAGCAGGCTTGAGATTTTCATGTTATTGTATTTTAGGATGAGAATAGTGTGTGTTAGAAAGCTGAAGAAGGAGAAGGAGTTGCTTAGATGATAATAATGTGAAACCATATTGATTTCATTGTCATTCTTTTGTGTTGTGTTAATAACAAACCCATGTGATGCAGTAAACCAACCTTTAGAAAACTGAGAAATTCTGCTTTTCTCAACTGCACATTTAGGACACGATTATCTTTACAGACTTTGCTGAGTCAAGTAAAATTATGGGAGCAGCACATATATATCAGTTATGGGAGCAGCACATACAGTATACATCAAGTGCCAGCTGGTAGACAACATACCTCCAAGATGTAAGGTGTTATGATATTTTTTCTAAAACCGTAAGACCAAAACAAAAAATTCATAACAGAAATTAAGAAATTATTTGTTTAAACAATTCAGTTAATAGAAAAAGGATTTAATTATTTCAGCTATTTAAAACTATAAACACAAAATAAAGGGTAAAAAATGTATATAAAACAAACTAATCATGTATACCAAACATTTTTAATTATTGATTGAACCAAAGGAATGCAACTGATTAAAAGAAGCAATGTAAAATCAAATGGACAAGCTAAGACCACCATCAAACAAAAAGAACAATAAACACTGCCAACGTGACGTTTGGACTTTATATATCATCTATGAGAGTGATACAGGGGTGTGCGTTTTAAATGCTTATTCCTACTTTTTGTTGTTCTGTTTGTAAATAGTTGTATATATAATCTGTGTTCAATACATGCCAATTTCCTTGTCATTTTCCTAGTGTGTTTGTTTACTGTTTGGGTGTTGAGATGGAAATATCCAGTAGGGCTTAGGTGTTTGCCTAATCCCATGTGTGTCTCATTTTGTAAGTGTAGTGGCACAATCACAACTCAAATCTGTTATGGTTTGACCTTTGCATTTAATGTGGAAACACGTTAAGTATTTCCTCTGACAATTCAGGGTCGTAATAATCCTAAACAAACTACTCATTCATATACTTATACCTTAGACCGTAACAGCTGGATAAATATCTGTACAATTTAGTTATTTCCTTACCAAATAAAGGAAAAAATGGTCTTCCGTTATTAATATATGAGGGTATGTCAATAATCATATTATTATTATTAATTTTATTATTATATCATTAACTAGCCATCCCCCAAGGCTCCACCCGCGTAGTAGTGAAATAGAACAGTGAGGAGAGCCCTGCCCGGCTCCCCATTCCTGATGTCACATTTCCCCCTCTCCTCGGCCCACAGCCTCTGTCTCAGATTAGAGTAAATATATCACTCTTGCAATCGAACTATGATTCTTAGCACAATGACAGAAGTTGCAAAATCAACCGGAATGTTTAAGCAAATTCTAGAAAAAAACCTGATCTAAATCCGTTAAGTAGTTCTCTTGTTCGCTGGCTAAGCAGAGGTATGGTATACACCCCGAGGCTGGTGCATGAGTGAGGAGGACCCTGCCCTCCTCACGCTCTGCCTGCTGCATGTCTCTTGGATTCGCGCAAATAAATCGATGCTGCAAGTTAACTACAATACATAGTGCAATGAGAGAAGTCACAAAATCAACCGGAATGTTCAAGCAAATTATAGAAAAAAACCTGATCTAAATCTATTAAGTAGTTAAGTAGTAGTGAACAGACATACAGACGTTGGATTTGATATATATAGAGTGTCAATGAGTAGATGCTAGGTGGCACTATTTCCCCTTTAAACCCAACAGACAGACGCTCTGGACACAGGTTAAAAGTAGTAAGATCTTTAATTCTTCTACCTTCCATAAATAGTGCCCTCAAGCACCTCCGCCACAATTAACAATTAAATTAATCACAATATTTTTTCCTCCACACTTCCCAGCATGCTCTGTCCTACTCTTCCCGATTCCGTCTTGCTTGCTGGGTTCCCATCACTCCTTTAAATAGTCCTTGACCCGGAAGTGCTTCTGTCCTTCCGACCACATGACTAATGAAGAACTGCCTTTTCTTCAGCCCGGAAGTACTTCTGGGCTTCAGTCCTCGTGATTACCTCATACTTCCGGGCTATATGGAAAGGATGAGTCCTTAGCTCCTTCGACAGCTCCCCCTGGTGGCACAGCACTCAACAGGGCTGAAAAACCACACTCCAAGTCCCAGGATGCCCTGTGGGAATCTGAAGCACCGCTACACTCCAGGGCAGCTGCCATCTAGCGTTCTAGGGAAGGCAATGTCGGCAAGTAGCTGCCTTCCCCTATTCTTCCATTCCAGGGGTGTCCTGTCTGGGTTGAGCTGCCGGCCATCCCTCACAAGAGATAATCTGTACTGTTGTAATCATTTTTTTGGGTTGCCTGTACAGCTTTCCATGTGCGCATATTGAAACATGTTGTGTCTGTGATTACAGTGGTAAGGTTTCAACCTTGATCAGTTAGATTCTATTGTTTTCAAGGAGTACACATGACCACTCCATTCTCTGTTCCTACCAAAGAACAGAAGCAAGCACCATTTTTTATGTGCTGATGGTGTGCCAAGGGCCAAAATCCTTGTTGGTTCATCAGAATAGTGATACAGATTTTCTCAGTGTTGTCATTGGTAGTGGACATATATGGCTATCCCACTCTTTCTTCACGCTTGACATCTGTCCAACCATTTTTGAACTTCTCAATTCATGTGTAAACACATTGCTGTGGTAAAACATTGTCTATGTACTGTGCAGAAAGCCTTCTGTTGATTTCAACCCATCATTAGTAGCATCACTAAAACCACATATTAACATAGCAATCAAAATAGCTTGATTTATTGAGCTTTATTTATTGCAATCAACATACTATGGTAAATATCAATCCTTGACACACAAAGAGGTTTGGGGCAGCCTCCCGTATACTTGAGAATTGGCTGCAAAATGCGAAAAAAAATTGAGAAAAATTACCTTTATAGACAAGAGTCCAAAACAGAACTGCACAGGTTAGTAAACATGGCAAATATATAGTTGGATGGCAATACATATTAGTCTTGAGCTAGCCAGAGATACTGTAAATGTCAGAATGAAGACACTTTTGTATTTTCATAAGGAAATGGCCTTCCTTGCCTTAATTGGCCACTGCAAAGCAACTGAAGCAGCTTAGAAGTAACCAACTGAGTGGGTCAAATGGCAGCGTGACCTCCCATTCCTGAGAGCTTAGCAGCAGCAGACAATGCTCTTAAGCAGTCTGAAAGAGTTGGCTCTATTAAAAGAAGCTGTACTTACCATTTTAGAGACAATTACATGATAATGAGCTTCACAATTAAGTGCTAAGATTACCTCTGCAGTATTTTCAAAGTGCCTAAAATCTGCATCTGCAGTCAATTGTCTTTGTCGAGTCATGAATTTCAGTTTCACAAATCAATCAATTACACAGGTTTATTTTTATGAAAAGGACATATGTGCAATGTTTTTCCTTCTCCTTCATCTTCTGATTATTGTTATTAATGTTATTGCCATGCCCCATTTCAGTTGACTCATACCATTTTTTTCTCAGATATCTTGGTTTTGCTCTCATATCCTAAAAACGTGTGTGTCAGTTTAATTTGTCTGGCCTTTAATGAGAGAAGATGGATATGCTGGTTCCTGTCTTGTAGTTATTGTAAACATTAAACTGAATTAAGTAGATGCAATAAATAGATTAGTAAAAAAGGTTTAACTATCAATGAACTGCTGAATACAGTCACTTTAGGTGGGGTGGGTATTTTCACATGACTTTCATAGAAAAACATTTACTGATTTCACTTAATCAAATGATAAACTTTACACAAGGGTACAAAAATGTGCTTTATAAATTACAGTATTGCTATTGTAAATGTCTTAGAATTTTAAAAGGTTTCCAAAGTGTGCAATGTCAAAAACTTCTAGTGCAATCTGAAACCCCTTTGGGAAATCATCAAGAGTGAATTCTTTTTTTAGCTGCCACTGCATTTGATCTTCTCTTCCTTACTAGTTTAAATGGGTTTAATCTATTGTCACTTTGATTAACATAATTAAATTGCTCCTGTGTAATGTGAAACTGAAAACAGAGCTATACAGAGTCTACTAAATTAATTATTAATTTTAAAAATCCTGGCTCCCTTTTCTATTCTGGAAGCCTCTTGAACCCGACACCATTGATAATGTAACCAGATGACCATGGCAAATGAGGACAAACCACACTTGGAGCAAGGGGATGGTGTAAAAGTGAATCAGTGCTTTTATTAAAAACCAAGTCCAACACAAGTGTCCAAAAAGTGCAGTGCTTCATCAAAAATAAATAATCCAATAAAAACAAAGGTGAGGTGGAGGTTAAAATCAGAAGTGCCTTTTTTCTCACTGGCGGCTCCACTGCTTATTTCATATGGGCCTTGCAGCAGAGGAGTCACCTACTGACACACGCAGCTGACCTTTCACAGGTCCGGGTCCCTGCCGTCCCACAGCTAACATTGGAGCTCTCTTCCTCGACCCCCACTGCTTTTCATGGCGAATCGCTCCTTTGTGTGCAGGAGGGATCGCTCTGGCTGAGCAACTCAGGGAGCCAGTGCGATCCCTCCTTCAGCCCCCAGGGTGTCAGCCTCTCGCTCCACTCAAGGGGCTCTCTTTCTCAGCTGCCTGCCTTCTTTCCCTCAAGCCTGCTCCCTTCTGCCTGCTCACATTGGCTCCTTCCATGTCCTGCCCTTTCTCTTTCTCCCTTTAAACTCTGTCTTTGCTTCTTTCTCAGTTCCCCTCTCTCATGCTTGTGCTTCCCTTTGAAAATGGGGATGTGGCACTGCTGGGCAAGCAGCAGCTCCTGGCATCAATTAGGATCGATGATCCTACACCTGTACAATAAGTGCAAGGCTGTCCTCTCCCATATCACACCCGGGAACCGTTTGCCAAAAAAAGACCCCCCACCCCAACACAAAGATGTGAATGCAGTGATTATTTACTAAAAACACAAAGCAGCCGTGCACTTCACTTTACTACAATCTGTCACTGTAATTTGTGTCGGCTTGTCTTTCAAGAACTGTTTACGAGCCTTTGGTTTGCATGGTGACAATTTCAGCTTTGACTAAATATTCACTGAGTTAAAGTTTATGGTTTGACTGGTTCATTCCAGAAAATGACAGTTTTGTTTTTATCTTTTAGACATTTACAATGTGGCTCTGCCTGCATGGTTTGGGCCATTGCCCAGCTAGAACCTACATTTTCTCTTAAGTTCTGTCTTCTGAAGACTGTAGCTAGTTTTTCTTCAGAATATCCCTGGGTTCTTTGTTTTATCAATTTTAACTTCTATCATCTAAAATTATAGGTCTTTGTGACAACCAGAAATGTTTAATAAACTTAAATAATATCCACTGTAAGGAATCATATAAATACTAAATAAACAGATGCCAAATTATTGTTTTTTGTGGAGAGTGTAAAACAAAACTTAAAGTTGGAAGCAAGCAAAATCAATGACAGAAATTTACTAACTTGAGAGCTGTATCACATTACAAAAATTTCAAAAAGCTAAAAGTATTTAAAAAAAAACCAGAAACATAATCCTAACAGTCACAATCCACGGAAATTCAGGAAATGCAGTTAATGCAGGGAAGAATGCATCTAACATAAGATGTAAACATGCATTTTTATCCCAATACAGATTTTCTGCTGGGCTTCCTCTTCTGATTGAACTTTAATGTTATTTTTTTCAGCATTGTTTTTACACTGCCATGACCTTCTGCTCATTTTTAAAATCATAAAGCTTTCAAGCTTCTTTGTTCTACCAAGATTGTAATGGTAACTGTGTAAACAATAACGTCTAATCAGAGAGAATGATTCTTGGCATATGCTGTTATTACCCAGCTAACTTCAGACATTAGTGAAATGAACACATTCACATATCTTTACCTAATCCAGGGGTCTCCAGTTCTGGGGCCTCATGTATAACGCCGTGTGTAGAACTCACACTATAACGTGGCGTAAGCACAAAAGCGGGATTGTGCGTACGCACAGAAAAATCCTGATGCAGAAATCTGTGCGCACGCAAACTTTCACGTTCTTCCACTACATAAATCCCGATCAGCGTGAAAAGTAACGCATGTGCACGCGCCTTCTGTCCCGCCCCAACTCCTCCCAGAATTACGCCTTTTTGAATATGCAAATCAATATAAATACCCTTCTGTGAAAAGACAATGGGAAAAGCACGGGGGAAAATATAAGAATTTCAGCGAATACCAAGTGGAGGCAAAGGAAAAACGTACTATTTGTTGGTTTAAACAGTGGTATAATCAACAAAAGGAAGTTGATCAAGTAACAGAGTGTCGGAGAAACTCGAAGGCTCAAGTTCACAAAGTCGCACAGTGCCTGAAATAAAAAAGAAATCACATATCAAAGTCGCAGTGAAAAGGCGAGTCGTAGCCCACCGTCTGAGTGTCATATGAAAGCTTTTTTTGAATGACAACAGAAATGAGCCAGATAAGAAAGATCCAAACCGCGACCGCTTGTTCAAGCTACGTCCTTTGATTGACCATTTATTTGAAGCATTTCAGTTGCCCTACATGCCAGGACCGTCAGTTACAGTTGATGAAAGTTTATTGTTGTGGAAGCCTGAGAAAAGGTACATTTTGTGTTTTATTATGTGTTTGCCCATTTCTAGAACTTGCACAACATTTAGTGGTCAATACTGCTTGAATAAATGTAAAAAATGTAAAAAAAATGTAAAAAAGTAAAAAAAACGAAAATTGTTCAGATTTCGCCTGGCGTGGGGAATATTTAGGGAGTTGGCGGTTAAAGGGTTAAGGAACATTGAAATATCTTCATAGTACATGTTTAATTATTCTATCCGTCTATCCTTCCAGTGTCGCGTCAGCACCAGCAAGAATACAACGCAATGCAGGAACAATCCCTGAACTAGCTAGCGCTGCGGCACCGTGTCCTCACATGTTTAATTATTAACAATACAGATTATTTAAATGAAGTTAAAGTTTTATCTGTATATTATAATCAACATATTTTGCTGCATTTCATCTTAAAAATGAATACCGTCATCATATGTAAATACGCGCTTTATAAAGTGGCGCAGGTTGTGCAATATTATAACTGTAGTGCAAGTTTACAGTGAGGTGATTGTACTTATAAGTAAACAGTTCTACAAGGAGCACTTGATGGGCTGATTGAGTGCGTTTATAGTTCTTGGGATGAAACCTTTTCTAAACTGCGAAGTCCGTACTGGGAAGTCTCTAAAACGTTTTGCCGTGGCTCAGGCAGCGTCTGCTTCATGCTGTGTACCGATATTTCTCTTTTCGATCAGCTGCTGCTGTGATTCCCCACTCAGATACAGTGATATAAATACTCCGAGTGGTGCAGTGAGAGTAATATGGAAAAAGATGATCTGCTGTGGCAACCCTTAACAGGAGCAGCTGAAAGAAGAAAAAGATACAGTGAGAGTTACAACGCTAAAGCAGTTATGGTATTTGGAATACTATGGTTATTCCCTGGACCATTATATTGCTGCAGGTTAATTACAATCAGATGCATTACACTAATAAACAATATGCAGTTAGTTTCAGTGTATTTATAAAGCCGCGTCAGGAATGTGGAGCTAAGAAAGAAAGCGTGACCACACAGGAACAGTAGCATTGCTTTGACGCTGGGTGCTGCCAGTCTGCAAAACCGGGTGGATAAATTGCGTACGCCAAGGTATGAGTTACTGTGGAAATGTGCGTGGCTTTACGCCAAGTTTAGGTTTTATACATCGCGATTTGAGTGTGGAAACGGGAGTACGTAACATTTCTGTGCGTACGCACTGTTTATACATGAGGCCCCTGGTCCTGGAGCACTACTATGGCTGCATGTTTTCACTCTAACCCTTTTCTTAATCAGTTATCAGTTTCTGCTGTTATTAGATTTCTTTCCCCTTCATTTCAATTGACCTGGTTTTTAAGATTCAATCATCTGAATTACTTATTTTTTTTCCTTAAAAAGCACCCAAATAGAAGTGAGACGTGACGTGAGTCAGCAGATGATCATTCGGGGTCTCAAACTCCAAACAGTTTCCCTAAAACCCAGATTCTGAGCTAGACGCCAATTCTTTTTGTTAATTAAACCCATTATTTAATTGGCTTGTTGGAGCTCTTGCAGCAGACATTTCCAAAACCGATGGTTTTCTTTTTTTAAGAGCACTGTCAAAATGTTTTGTGGACCTGAGTGGATCAACATTACTGAGACCTTCATCTTTGTTAATCTTCAGATATTGTATGATAGACACAGGCTAGCTGGTCATGTGTTGGCTCATTTTGTATAATTGCTTGGCTGCTAATTAAAGAAGAGACAAATACTCTTAAATAGCAAGTCAATTATAATGAAGGCAAAATAGTTAATTAGCAGAAAAAAACTGGTCACTAATTAAGCAAAGGGTTAGAATGAAAACCAGCAGCCACAGTAGCCTTACAGGATCCGAGTCAGAGACCCAGTTTAATCTCTGTAAAAACCCCAACAAATAGATTCCATTGCTTTAAGTAGTGGCAGAACCCAAACTTGTATTTATCATATGTAAAGAGTATACTGATATCCTGCTAATGATTCTTAAACTATTCTGCCAATGCTCAATTATCTTGAGTTTACTTTAATTCTTAGAATATGTTGCCATTACACAACTACCTTAACATCATTTAACTAAAAATGAATATGCTTGATGGTGTTATATATTCATTTCTAGTATAACTTGTATAACCTTGTTGGATGTCAAATTAACTAGATTTATTTATTATGATGTAAAGCAGACTGTTTTCAGAGGTACAGCTCAGAACGTCACAAAACAGTACTGATAGATAGACAGGCTCCCACCAAACTGGGCTATTTTGGAATGTGCTACAAAAAGACATGGAAGATAAAACTTAAAAAAGGGGCTTAATCTGGATGCTGATTGGGATTTATTTTAGCAGTTTTTTCTTTCAAAAAAAAAAAATAAAAATCTTAATTAGTATAAACTTAAACGTTTATTGAATTGGATGGAAGGCTGAAGTCTTCATGTAACAGTTCATTTTGAGTTCCAAGGGATTTGTGTGATTATGGAGGTTGCTTTGTGCAAGTCTTTCTTTGATTATTTGGCAGAAACATCACACAATACCCTACATCACAAAATATCTTGTTTTTATAATTCTGAAAAAAATTAATGTTATGGAAAAGATACATTATATAGTGTAATTGGTTACTTGTTTTCATTGTTTACATTTTTAAGGCTCAAACTTTAATTGTATGAATTATTCTTTGTTTTATTTATGCTTTCAATACCCCATTATAACACAAGAAAGTGTTTATGGACTAGGAGGAGAAGAGACAATAAAAATAACACAAAATGCCTTTTGTTGAGCAAAAATTCAATGAATGTTGAAAGAGCAAACACTTGTAGAAAGACTTAGTTTGCCCAAATACACCAGATAAACAACAACAACAATGTATTTGTTTTATAGCCCACAATCACACAAGGAATACCTCAATGGGACTTAAATAGGCCCCATTGAAGAAAAAAATCCCAAAAAAACTTATAGGAAAACAAAAATGGAAGAAAACGTGGGAAACGCAATTCAGAGAGAGACCCTTTCTGGGTAGGTTGGGTGCGCAATGGGTGTCAAAATATGGGGTAAATATAACTCACAAACAGAACACAAGTAATCTTCACAGAGCTAGATGGCCAATCTATTATTGCCACCTCATATACAGTATATAATATAATAAGTAGTCAGTTTACTGTAATTAGATTTGGGGTAGGTAGATCTAAAAATAGCAAAGTAAGAGTAAATGAACAGAGATTAGATGAACAGTATCTGGCCTCAAGTACTGGGTTTTGGCAAGACCTTACAATTTCTAATGTCACTCAGGGTTGTGGGAGACCAGCACTGACCACAAGGCAGGAAACAACCCTGGACATGGTGTCAGTCCATCACAGGGTCTACACATCCACACTCAGGCCAAATTAACTTAACCAATGTTATCTTTTGGGATGTGTGAGGAAAAAAGGTGGAGTAAATGAAGGAAAGATCACTGAGACATGAGGACAATGTGCACACTCCACAAGGACAAAATCATGACTGTAAAGCAACAGTCCTAAGTATTCTCCCAGGAAATATATATATATATATATATAGTGTGGCAAGCAGCTGGGGGTGGTACCCAGCCGGGATGCCCAGAAGGACCGGAGGAGGGATACCACCTCCTCCAGACCATGAGGGGGCGACCGCCCTGGTGGCTTTGGGGACCACAGGAACAAAGCTTAGAAGCTGAACCCTATAGGGGTCCATGGTCACCGCCAGGGGGCGCCCAGATGCCTGAGGAGCCCTGGCCCTCAGCACTTCCGCCACACCCAGAAGTGCTGGGGGGAAGAAGACCAGGGACACCCGGAGTGCTTCCGGGTGCACAGCCAGCACTACCGCCACACCAGGGAGTGCCGGCAGGCACTCATTGGCAGGCACCTGGAGCACATCCGGGTGGGTTTGAAAGGGGCCGTCTCCCTCCATTCTATGGCTGGAGTCGGGTGGAAGGGGACGGAGCTCAGAGGAGAGAAGTGGAGGCGGACCAGAAGAGAGAGAGAGGCATTGGAAAGGCCTGGACTTGTGAGTGATTGGTGCTGGGGCACTGGGCTGTGTTTTAACTGTAAATTATGAATAAATGTGTGTGTGGTGTCAAATAAATGTGTGTGGCTGTTCCCCACAATATACATATACATATATATATATATACAGCAGATGTACACAGAGCACTGCCTCTCCCGGAGTGCTGGATGGCAGCCCCCCTGGGTTGCAGCATCACCTTGGATCCCCACAGGAGTCTGGCACAGCCCTGTTGGGTTATGTGGGAGCTGCCAGGGAGAGCTGCAGTGCCCTACTTTGTTGTGCTTTCATCACACTTGGGAGTGCTTCCAGACCTTGCTAACGAGCCACCTGGAGTACTCCTAGGTGCAGTATAAAAGGAGCCACCCGCCTTCATTTGGGGAGCCAGAATTGGGAGGAAGAGGGATGAAGCTTGTCAGAGGAGGAGTGGAGGTGAAGGACAAGATAGAAGAGCAGAACAGGCATTGTGTGTGGTATATTGTGCTTCATTGTACTGTGTTTGCTCTAGGAGGAAGGAAAGAAAAGCATTTCCCCCTTGTAAATGAAATGTGTATTGTGCTGGACTTGTGCCTAGTGTCTGTCTATGTCGTGTTTGGGGAGCTGGTGTGCCTCCTGGTGGGGGCCACTATATATATATATTGTGGAGTTTGACCCCTGGACACAGACAGGCGGACTCAGAATGTCACCAAAACACACACTGTTTATTTTTACTTTTCTGCGCATACAATACCAACACAAATCTTCTCTATACCTCAGTCCTTATATTTCTCTCCTCTCCTCTCCTCTCCTCTCCTCTCCTCTCCTCTCCTCTCCTCTCCTCTCCTCTCCTCTCCTCTCCTCTCCTCTCCTCTCCTCCCTCTCCTCTCCTCCCTCTCCTCTCCCTCTCCTCTCCTCTCGCTCCCTGAGTGGCATGAAGCGTCCCCTTTTATACCACACCCAAAAGTACTCCAGGTGTTAATCAATTAAGTCCCGGCAGCACTCCCGGGTATGGTGGAATTGCTGCATTTTAAATCCGGCTCCTCTTGAAGTGCTGCAGACCATGCCTCTGGAATTATCCCAGATGGCATTTGAGGTGTGTTTCTTTCCTCTTATTTAAAAATCTGGGTTTTTGCAGTAACTTAATTGATTTAGGTTACAAGCATACAATCAAAATGGGTGAAAATTAACAAGAAAGATATACAATTGGCATATGTGAATTGGCTTAATTTGCCATACTATTCTTAAACCTGCTTAGTTTCATTTTGGCACTTACCCTGGCAATATCAGGGACAAGGCAGGACACAGCCCCATACAAGGCACTGGCCCATTACAGAGCTTTCTCATGCACTTACCTAAACTCACTCACAGCGAGCCCAATTAGGGTCACCAATCAGCCTAACCTACATGGCTTTGAGGAGAACATGCATATGACACATGGACAACAAGCTGGTGTGGGATGTTGTGAAACAGTAGAGCCTATCAGTGTGCCACTCTTCGTTTAACATAAGTAACTTGGAAACAGCCTAGTTTATTAGAGTAACTAATGTAACCAGTGCTGGATTAACCAAAGTGAATTGTGTTTAAATGACTACTTTTGGAATTACTCAATTCAATTAGATAGAACTTTTACACATAATTCAAATGAGTTCATCCAAGATATACATTTTTCAAAGTGTACACTTGTACTTATTAACAATTTAATTTTCTTTGAAAAAGGTGGGAAATATCTCTACCATTGAAGTGTATATACTGTACTGTAGAAAGCCTGAACCATCAGTGCAACACCTTAGCCACTAGGGGGCCATGCTGCCTCTTGCCTAGCAATTAACTTTCTTAAATACACAGTGCAAGCTGAAGCTTCTAAACTAATTAGAACTCAGAGACCCAGAAACAGATGGAATAATGAAGCCATTATGCCAGAGATTTCTGTTAATACTGTAATGATCATTCAGCTTGTAATGTACTTAGAGATAATGCGTTAGGCATCAGTGCAGTGGCCAGACTTTAAAGCATAAAGTTGCCAGTTCAGTCTCCAACCCAATGTGTGCCTCCGGGCCAATCACATAACCTGCCTGTGCTCCAACTGCAAGAACATATACAGCGCCCTGCACTAGTACTGGCCCTCTTGGTAAATAAAAGCAAAATGGGCTGTGAAAAAAAGTATTTTTTCATCCTCTTGATCATTCATTCAAAATATTACCAAAAATTCTTTAATTGCAGAAAAATAATTGAAAGGTAAAAAAAACTCTTATCATAAAACATTTTTTTTACAATATACTGTATGTGTGCCACAATCATTGGAAAGTCTTATGAGTAAAATCTAATTAAAGTATTTCCTCATTCATATTTTACATTTTTAAGTTTATGTGATTTCGAAGAAACATTTAAGAGGTCAGACATGACTTCCTATTCCATTCAGTTAAAAAATATGAGATGACACATAAGTGTCTGTGTGTCTGTCAGTTTGTCCAACCAGTTGCTATGTCTCTGTCATTCCAAAACCATTTTTAGCAATAAAATTAATTGAATTTGTCATTCCAACAGATGGTGGTTCTCAAACATTAACATTGCTTTTACTAATCCCATGTCAAATGGCATATAACAGATTTACATGTATTGCATGGTGCTTGGGAAACATTAATGCTGAGGTCTACATTGATTACTAATATTTCTTAGACATGTAGCACAGCTATCCAAATTAATAAAAGGATAATTGTCTGTGTATCTGTCTGGTTGCTATTTCTCTGTCTATCCAAAAAAATAGTGCATCACAAACATGTTTAGTAATGAAATGCATTGCATTTGCCATTCCAACAGATGGCACATCACAAACATTAGCCCTACTTTTACAAATCCAATAATCATGCATTGCGTGATGCCCAGAAAATGTTAACACCGAGGTCTATATTGACTGCTTAAGATTTCAACCCATCTTAGATGGCTAGCACAGCTCATAATTAATAAAGATAAAGCAACTGGAGATTCTAAGAATTGGAATGGAAGAGGACATGTGTCTATATTGATCCCACCCACAGTGCAGTATAATCTCTGAAATTCACAGAGGGAGAATGGTATACATTAGTTGCGACTTGGGATCAGAAAGTCTCCAAAACTACCATAAGATGTCACTTACATAACTACATGTTGTTTGGCAGGGTTCCCATTAAAAACCCTCTATTATCATCAAAAAACAAACTTAAGTGTTTAAAGTTTGCCAAATGTTAATGGAACTTTATGGAACTTTTTGGACCAAGTTCTATGGAAAGATGAGATACAAACAGAATTTTTAGAGAACACACACCAGAGGTGGGTTTGGAGTACAGAAAATGGCAGGTGTGCAGAAAAGTACCTCATCCCCTCTGTGAAGCGTTGTGGTGGATACTGTAGGGCTATTTTTCTGGCCATGGACAACTTTTAAGGGGACATGGTATCATGGACACCATCAAGTATCAGCAGATTTCAAATTAAAACCCAAATGCCTCCTCCAGGAAGCTTAACTTGCCCCATTGTTAAAATCGCTTAGCAGGAACATTGACCCAAAGCACACCTCAAAATCAACACAAAAATGGTTCAGTGACCAGCAAAATGTAAGTTTTGAAATGGTCTGACCTAAACACCATTGGAAACCTGTGGGATAAACTGAAGAGGAGAGTGCAGAAGGGTGAACAATGAAATTGGAAGGATCTGGAGAGGTTCTGTATGGAGGAGTAGTCTTAGATATCTTGCCATGTGTTCTCCAACCTCATTAAGCATTATAGGAAAAGACTCCTTATGAGCTGTTCTTTTGGAAAAGGGTGACTACACAAAATATTAAATAAAGGGATGACAATAATTGTGGCACACAAATATTGGAGAAAAATAACTGGTTAATGATGACCATTTCTTTTTGTTTTCAATTATTTACTTTACTTTAAAAGCTAGATAGTTGTTAATATTTTGAATAAAAAGTCAAGAGGACTCTTTTTCATGTCCCATTTTTCTTTTATGTAAGAAGAATGCCAATGTTAGCAGAGCACTGTGTACAAAGGCTCACTGAGCAATTGTACATCGTGGGGAACAGCCCAGACACAGACAGGTAGACAAGATGTTATCACCCAACACATGTTTATTTACATTATTTACATACATTGTAGTGCATTATACCCAGTGCCTTAGCATCAATCACCCCTTAAGTCCTGGCCACAACACAATGCCGTCTCCAAGTCTCTCGTCCGCCTCCACTCCTCTTCACCAAGCTTTGTCCTCTTCCGCCCAACTCTTGCCCCTGACTGGAGGGAGGCGGCCCCTTTTATACACCCCGGATGGACTCCAGGTGCATCCTAAGGGCTTCTTTAGCCACACCTCTGTGTGGCGGAAGCTCTGTTGGTGTATCCGGAAGTCCTCCGGGTGTCCCCAATACTCTTCCCCCCCAGCACTTCCGGGTGTGGCGGAAGTACTGAGGTCCAGGGCTCCCAAGGCATCGGGGGCGCCCCCTGGGAGTGACCACAGGCCCCTACAGGGCAGAGCTTCCAAGTTCTGTACCAGTGGCCCCCAATACAACCAGGGAGGACGCCCCCTCATGGTCTGGAGGAGGAATGAGCCCTCCTCCTGTCTTCCTGGGCGTCCCGGCCGGGCGTGAGCCCCGTCCAGGTGCCACAACATGGAAGTGGCTACAAGCACTGGAAAAGTGCTTTCTAAGTACCATGTATTGCTACATTATGGTATGGTCTTCTTCTTCAGCTAGTGGACTGAATGTTCAATCACCAGCTTTAATTATGTTTTGTAACAACCAAAAAAACAATGTGTCTCCACAGACAAAAGCAGCAAAAACTCAAAAGTATATTGTGCAGTAGAAAGACACACTGAGAGAATGGCCAGCTATGGAAAGTGAAGCAGCTCCATGAGATGAAACGCACACTCTGTCATGCAACAGGCCCTAGACGATGAGCAGTTTCTCAAGGACTTCTTTAAAAAGCATCAAAGGATAATGGGTTCCAATTGTTGAAATATGCATATGAATCGATTGTTTGCTTACACTTGCATATATACAGAACACTGAATCCCTGCCCCTCCATCATGTGTACAGTCTCTGTCTTGGGCAACCTACACTCTTAAATATAGATGAGAATTTCGTATTTCAGCATTTTTTTTCTTGTTAAATCATGCTTACATTTTCATTGGGGGATAATGCTTGGATACTCACAACACTTAAATGCTTCCTTGCCTGCCCTTTGTCTTTTCTTCCTCTACTTAATATCCTGTCTTTAATTATTAAATGACAAAATGCACTGCTAGCCTATGTGCTGTGCTACCTTCTTTAAAATTGTACTCTAGGAAATGTAACATAACATAACATAATATTCTCACACCAGCCTGATTCCATCGATGATGACAGGGCCCATCCATGCACCACTGAGTGCAAGGCTGGAAACAACCCTGGACATGATATCAGTCACACTCATGTCTCTGATTTTGTGAGTGGAAAAACAAATTTCCTGAAGAAAAATGCACAAATACATGGATGGAGAGAAGATGCACACTGCTCACTGACAACAACCAGAACTAGGCATTGGATTCAAACCCAGAACTCTGGACCCATGAGGCAGTGGCACCGACCAGCACTCCATTGTGCCACCCTCTTGGAAATATTCATTATAAAATTAAAAATTAATTCATTGTTTATTATTTTAGTATTATGAGGTGACATATGACCGCTCACTATAAATGGCACTATTTACATCAAAGTGACAAATTCTGATATTTTAATACATTTCTTGAGTGGAAACATGTTAATAATACAAGCGAGTAAGAACTTCACTGTATAATGTGACTGCTACTGCTGGTACAGGATGTTAGATTACATATCACAATATGTGAAGAACAAGTAAAAGAGGTCATGAATAAGATACTGTATATAACACATTAATGGGGCCTAACCTCAAGTGCAGTTTTGGTCTCTATATTACAAACAAACACATAGTAGTGCTACAGAAAGTCCAGAGAAGAGTGACTTGGCTGAATCTGGGACTAAGAGGTGTAAGCTATGAGGAAAGATTGAAGGAGTTGCCTGTTTTCATTTTAAGCAAACAGAGATTAATAAGTGACATGTTTGAAGTGATTAAATTGATAAGAGGATTAGGATAATGAATGCAAGCTGTCATTTTAAAATAAATTCTTCAACAAGGCCATAGGAACATGGATGGAAATTTGTTAAGGACAGATTTTGCACAAATGTTAAAAATGCAAAGAACCTTAGATGACTTCTTCTTCTTCTTCTTCTTCTTCTTCTTCTTCTTCTTCTTCTTCTTCTTCTTCTTCTTCTTCTTCTTCTTCTTCTTCTTCTTCTTCTCTGTGGGGTTTCTATGCTTGACTAATCTTCTCCAAACAGCTTGGCCCTGCAACTTCTTCCCAGCCAGACTCTTTTCCTTCACATTTTTTTTGACTTTGCTCTTCCACTTCTGCTTTGGCCTCCTTTGTATTCTCTTCCCCTGTACTTTCATTACCACTTCAAACCATTTTTCTGTACTTTCTGAAATATCTCTCCCACTTTTCTTGTACCTCTGATGGTCTCATTTCTTATTCTGTCCTTTTTTTTACTCTTACACATCTATCTCAACATTCTCATTTCTGCCACATCTAACTTCTCTTCTGCCCTTGTCGCTACCCCATACATCATTGCTGGTCTCATCACTGTCTTAAAACCCTTATCTTTAACCTTTGCCTTCTTCAAACCAACAATACTCATGATACCTTCTTCCAATTGTTCCATCCACTCTATGGGATATCTCTGCATTTAATTTTCCATCTTGGGCTACCACTGGTCTTAGATATTTCAACGTATCCACTGTTTTCAATAGCTCTCCCAGTAGGATAACTTATGAATACTGATAATCATTAAACATCATATATTCTGTATTCTTCCTATTTATCTTCAACCCTCTGTCTTCCAAAGCCCTTCTCTGTTCTTCCAGCTTCTTCTCCACTTCCTCATTTCTGGTGCTACACAACACAATGTTATCAGCAAAACGTATGCACCATGGGGATTAGTCTTTTATCCCATGACTCAACACAACCTAAATCAACTCAAAGAGGTAAGAAGTTAAGAAGATTCCTGGTGCAGGCCTACTTGCCTGTTATCCCAACACTGCTTTAAACCTGAGTCATCACTCCCTTGTACATATCCTAGACAATCCTCACATACTTCTCATGCACCTCCAGACCTTTTGACGTGGCAGTTTATCATAAGTCATCTCCAAATCAATAGACAAAAACTCAGATAAACACTTCTCTATGAGCTGTCTCAATGCAAAGGCTGCATCAGTTGTTCCTCAGTGTTCCATCAGTGGTCTCTTCCCTAAGCATTCTCTCTTATAACCCTTTCCCAAATTTTCATTGTGTGTGACATCAGCTATATCCCTCTATAGTTTCTACAATCCTAAATATCACCCTTCTTCTTATAAATGGGCACAATCACACTGTTCCTTCACTCCTCTGGTATTCTCTCCTGTTCGTAGATTCTTTGCATTACATCCCAAAACACATCTACACCCTCTTCTCCTAAACTCTTCCACACATCTGCTGGCATTTCATCCGGTCCTGTTGTCTTTCGATTCTTTATTCTTTTTCAGTGCCTCCTTTACTTCCTTCCTCCTTATTCTTGATACTAGCCCTTCATGTGGGACTCCATCCCCAAATACTACCCTTGGAGTTCCTTCATTCAACAGCTTTTCAATGTACCTCTTCCATCTATTCTTGATCCTATCATGCACGTTTAAGACCAAACCAAATGATTCTCTCTCCCTATTTTGTCTCCAAATTTTCATACACTTGCTCCAAAGCTTGTTCATTGGCTCTTTCCACTGCCTTCTTTGACTCCCTGTTTGTCTGTCTATACATTTCTGTATCTTCCTTTTTCCCTGATTGGTACCATTTCTTCCTTACCTCATTCTTAAATTTTACTACATCCTGCAGCTCTCTTTTCCACCACCAAATCTCTTTGTCCCCAGGTGGGCTCCTTTCTGATGTCCTACCCAACACCTCTTTCATCTATTCTTAACATAACTTTGCTATTCTTCTTCAGCCATTCCTCCTACTTTCAAATGAATGCACTTCATTTAAACTTTCTCCCTTAACCTGTTCTGCCCTTCCCTTTAAATCTCCACCACTTCATCCTTGATGCTGCTTGCTCTGGTTTTATTCTCCTGCTGATTCTGATCTCCCAGTCGATCACCTTCACTTTATGCTGCACTGTCATATTTCCCCATTTATACAAATTAAATGATCTTGACTTTTCCTCCTTCACTACTGTAAGTCACAAGCTGATTTACTTTCTTTTCCAAAAAATGTGTTAACTATCCCCAAATCAGATGCCATGCCAAAATCTATCTTTTCCCATTCCCAATTTTTCTCCCATACTCCCCATCCTCCGTGTACTCTCTCTGTCATCTCTCTACTCTTTCCCACATGCCCACCAACAATCACTTTTTCCTCCTTTTGTACTGCTCTAACCTATTCATCAGTTTGAGCTCCTTCTTTTCTTCCTTATAGCTTACTTAAGGAGCATATGTACAAGGACATTAACTATAGTCTCAGCTTGATACTCATCCATCTATCACTCCTCCTTTTAAACGGATGCTATCTTTTAGTTCTTTGGCTACTACAGTACTATACCTACACCATTTCTAAATTGATCATTTGCTCCTCTGTACAACAACTTAAAGTCTCCTCCAAATTATTTTGACCTTATTCTCCTTCCATCTAATTCCCTGCACACACAACACTCCCACTTTCCTCCTTTCCATCAAACCTGCCAACTCTCTTGCTTTACCAGTCATTGTCCCAACATTCAGTGTCCCCACTCTTATCTTTAACTTACCTTCTTCTTTCCCTTCACCTGTCTCCTTCTTTTGTTTCTTCTGGAGAAAATTCTTTATCCAAGCCTGACCTTGGTCTGGTAGCTCTCACTCACTTTCCACAGTGGTCAGGCCCCTGAGAATTGCTTACGGGGTATGTCCTAGCATTTTCGTCAGCTGACTGGATTGATTCCATCATTAAGTTTTTGGCTAGGTTTTATAGCAGAATCCCCTTCCTGAGATTAGCCCTCTCTATTTATCTGGGCTTGAGACCAGCAACCAAGTTGGGCTGGTTAGACCCCCTGGTGGCTAGATTGCAAAGAACTTTAGACACATGGAGTAATTTACCAAGTAGTATAGCAAAGAGTCGGAATTTAGGGACCTTCAAATTTCAACTTCATGTTATTTTGGACAAATCTGGGTGAAAATGATGGACGAGCCTGTTGGGCTGAATGGCCTTGGGCCTCAATTTAAGTGGATTTGAACATGAAAATATGTGCACACCATAAAAACAGGAAAATGTGTACACCCTCGAACACTGATCTGAAAATCTGCATGGATTCCAGTGTGAAAATATGCACACACCAAAAAGAAAATCTGCCTTACACATATCTTTACTGAATTTAACCTTTATAAATCACCATCATCTTGTAAACTTGCGTACATGAATATCCCTCGAATGTCAACCTGAAACATCTTTATATTGAGCATGCTAATCAACCTCATGCATATACAATTATGATGCTGGAGAACTAGAGCAGTCTCTTCCTTCTGATGCATCAAGACCCTGCCATCAGTGTTACAGCCCATCCAGCTGTGCTTGACACTTGAGAGTGAAAGATCTTGCATGGTATTATAGCGCCTCTCCTCCGTGTTCTAAGGCTCCTGGAAAGGTATAAGCCAC
Source organism: Erpetoichthys calabaricus (assembly GCF_900747795.2). NCBI lineage: Eukaryota > Metazoa > Chordata > Cladistia > Polypteriformes > Polypteridae > Erpetoichthys > Erpetoichthys calabaricus. The sequence continues at coordinate 140,980,241 of NC_041397.2, read as the reverse complement.
TATCACCTGGCACATACAATGACATGATTCCTGTTACAATGATTAGTACAGGCCGTAAGAAATACATAGGGTTCAGGCAGTTACCTTACTAACAAGCCATTCACCATGTACAGCACCATTACATCTGCCAAAGCTACTTTGACTCAAAATAAATTAATAACAGGTTGACCCAGGCCATTGACACACAACATTTGTCTGCCACATCTTGGCATCACAGAAGACTTGTGCTCATATAATGTGACAGCACACAGTTAACTAAAGCAGTTTCATTCTCGCAAGTTGTACTTATTGTAATATGAGTGCAGTAAAGTGCTCTGATTTCATTAGGAAAAACCTATCGTGTTTAATGCACATCCACAATATATGAAAACTGGATGTAGTACCTCACCAGTCAGTTAATGGCTTCCAGCACAGTAGGCATAATGGAGTGGCGCTTGGCTGAGTTATTCCTGACCAGTCGGTCAGTTCCATGAAATGTGACAACAGATAGCTGATATAAATTGCCGAAAAACCCACAAAGTTCTTTCGTGCAAATATGCCAAATATGCAGCATTGTCAGTTTTAAAGGGGAACTAAAGCAGAATCTACACAACATATTCATTTTACTTTAAGGTATAATGTGTGTCATATCAACACATTTTATAATATAAATTTTTTATTCATATAAGTCATTATTTAACTGGTCTGGCTGCATTTTCCTACATTATCAAGGGTATCATCATTTCTCAATTTCTCCAGAATCTTGTGTATGCATTGATCAGAGCTGTTGTAAAAATGCGCATGCCCCCCCCCCCCCCCCCCCCCCCCCCCCCCCCCCCTTCCCCATTTTTTCTTTTCTAAATCTCGATGTTTGTATATGAAGCTGTGTACACACATTTTGAGCCTTTTTTTGAGCGAATGCAAGCTTTGTTAAAGAGGTCCCTGTTCTTATTGCACATCTCCTAATGTTCTACTACTACTACTACTACTGCTACTACTACTACTACTAATAATAATAATAATAGCATTATTATGCATTCATTCTTCAATCTTTTTCCACACTCTTATTTGGGTTAGGATCACAGGTTGCCAGTGCATTTCTTGACAGCATTACTGCATTGGGTGGAAGACAGGAACCACCTCTGGGCAGGGTTGAGATTCTCTATAATAATTATAATAATAAGAATGTCGATATGACCAGAAGGGTCACATAACATTACATTGTTTCTTAGTGAAAGTTACATTACTGACAACAACAAATCACATTATTAAATTACATGTTAAATTGCATGTTCTGGACTGCATTCCCTTTACATGTGTTGTGAGTGCCATCCAAAAATGCTTTACATGAGCAATAATAAAGAAGGTCCATATTCAGGTTTCACCTGTACATCCATTTTTTTCAATTCTCTGTTTACATTTCAGGATCATAGGAAGCCTATGTAACCCAAAACAGGTACAAACAGGCAGGAAGCAACTCTGGTTAAAGGGTCACTCGTCAACACATCCAATGTGCCACTTTAAATTTACCAGCAAACTCTATCTGTGTGTCTTTGTGGTATGGCAGAAAAACCTTAGTAATGGGGCAAATCCCCCAAACACACACAGAAGTTACAAACTTCACACAAACTGCCCTAGGATTCTTACTCGTGATGGCAGAGTTAAGATTCAGCATATTTATTTACTAAACTGTCCCATAGTTAAGCTAAACATAAAACCAATATTGGAGAAGCAAAAAATAGCAACCTCATATAAAATGAGAATATCTATGAAAGAAGAAGAAGAAGAAGATTGTGTATTATAGATTTTAGAGTGAAAACATTTTCTTAGAGAATAAAGTACAATGTAGATATTGCAGCAGTATGAAACATAGATTTGAACCCAAGAATGGCTCAGAAGCCTTATTCTTCAGCGATGAACTCCCATCTTCAGGCACTGTGTCACTTAAAAGTAATCTGGCAAATTATATTTTTTTTAACTACATAGCATAGATGACCAGTATGAACCTGAGGTTAACTTCAAAGAATTAAATGTCAGCCCCAGAACACTTGATGGTTTTCAAGTGAAAATTGAACGTTAAAGATCTTTTACATGCTGCATGGTCCTCAAACACAACATATGGTCTGTAAGCTGTGCAAATCTGTTTTTTTGAAGTGGAGGCGAATGTAATGTGTGTGTGCATTGAGCCTGTCGTGTAGGCACTCATTAATGTATGGCTCATCTTAATTACATCAAGCACATAAAACAGGAAACCATTTTGTGAGCGACAAGGCCCGCGGCTAATGTTTTTGCTTTGCCTCATTTTTGTTTTGCTTCATTAATGCTTGTCTCTAACTTTATTTTCTAATGTGAGCATTTAGCTTTAGTGTGAAGAGCCTCATATCAGCAAATCTGAGATCTGGGAAGGCGCTTAATCCATAGCTCAGTATCAGGATTTTTTTCATTCATTGATTCATTCATTCATTTCAACTTCTGATGTTTGAAAAATTAAAAACAAAAATCCTTTGTATTGATCAAATTGCTCACAGTGAGTTACCTTTGGAGAGCAGAGGGTGGATTTCTTCACCACGTGCATTTTGGACAACATGCTCAGCATGTTGTGTTTTTTGGAGCTGCTTCTGTTTGCTTTTTACACATTAAGGGAGCTTCAGTATAAACGTTCAGCTACAAATCCCTATAATTAAATTAAGCACCTTAAAAATGCATGGTATGTTTGCAAAGAAAGAATACCCTGGGTTAACTGTGAAAGCAATAGTATGGCATTTAGGTTAGCATAGATTTCAGCACAGTCTCTCACAGGATTGTGTATGTTCATTGTGTGACTTTCAGTCATAGGTAAAAAGAATGAATAACAAACAAGAACAGAATGATTTTCTTTAAATATACATTTGCAGGCAAAGTAATAATGCCTATGGAAACATAATTATGAGAGCTAAGTCTAGTAAACAAGACCAACAAGCCAGTAAAAGAGTAAATGAGACTAGCAATGCAATCGCATGTAAAGATACTTTATTGTTCAGTGCAAAAATTTAAAAGCAGTACAGAATGCACTTTTGATCAAGTGTTCATGAATAGTGAATGAAAACAAGTGGAAAGGCTCAATAAATGGGAAAAAAAATTAAATCCAAAGAACCACATGTACAAAAATAATTCTAACAGTGCAGTCCATTTTTAGTAAGATATAGGCAGCCCTTCATTTATTTCCAGCTCGCTCTTACTATCTGGACATTCAGAATGAAAGAGATGTGGCTCATTCCACTTTGAAACAAAGACCAGTGGCCTAAATCTTAGATTTGAAGCTGTAAATCTTGGTGAACGCAACCAGTTCAACAATGATTCCAATGTACTCTCCAATAAATTTCACACTGAACAAGAAAGCACCCATCAAGACATGCACTGAAGGGTTTCATCTGATCTCAGTGTGTCACATGGATAAGGTTCATGACCCTGGGAACTACTCTGTCAAATGCACATACACCTCTATAACTATCCTAATTCCACTGCGTGTATACATTTTCCAGCTCATGAAGATGCAGGCCACCTGAGGCACTGTGGAAGTAGCCTAATTGATTAACCTTTGCTATTGATGATTAGAATGTGTTAGTATTGGATAAGCTGCTCGTATAGAGAATTTTAACTTATATATTAATGCAATCCTGCGGTGGGTTGGCACCCTGCCTGGGATTGGTTCCTGCCTTGTGCCCTGTGTTGGCTGGGATTGGCTCCAGCAGACCCCCGTGACCCTGTGTTCGGATTCAGCGGGTTGGAAAATGGATGGATGGATATTAATGCAATCTCAATCAAGCTAAAGCAAAATGTGTCAGCTAGCTTTAGGTTATATAAGAATTCATTATTAAAGGCTTGTTAGCCTGCTTGTTCGAACACTAGCATGAGGTGAAAAATCAAGGATGGTGTGTAATAAAAGCACACTTAAGAAAACTTTATGTCATGTGTGGGTCCTCCTAGTCTCTACTCTAATGGTGGTAATTGAACAATAAATAAGTTTTGGACACCTGCACAGGGTATGAAGTAATGATGGCCACTTTCAGTCAAATGACAAACATTAGGTACTGGTGGGCATAGACATTAGGTGATGGCGGGAAGAGCTAGAAGGGGGAGAATATTTTGCATAGATGGTAAGAAATGTAATATAAACTGATGCACTTCAAACTTTAAGTGCTTGCACCATTATTACATTGCCTACTTGTGGTATATGCTTTAAACTTCCTCCCGTCTGTCTTTGCTTAACGGTCATTTCTACTACAGCACACCTTCAGCACAAACTTTAATGTACCACACAACCTTCACATACCACAGTCCCTTCACTCTACACCATGGCATGTGGTACCTCAAAAGCCACATCTCCCAACCAAGCTCTAGCCAACAGGAGGGTCCATTGAGCTAAGACACCCAGTATGCTGTTCTTTACATGAAGGACATCATCTGGATTCACATGCCACAGAAACCTAAAACATCCCCAAGATGATCATAAATGAAAAAAATCAAATCAATAAAACTGGTAAGGGCAAACACGTAGTTCCATTTTTTAACCACTATCTAGCTACTGTAATACTGGATTTCCTGGATGCTCCCACAAACAGACTTGTAAGATTTTGGTTCAAAAGCTGTCCTTCTTCCAGTATGAAATACTGTTATAGTACAGCTAGAGTTCCATTCCTGTCTTAATTGTGTTTTGCTTTACTTAACCTTTTTGTGTTTCCTTAAAGATTTTTGTAATTATTGTGATTGATTATGTTTTTAGACCCTTAGAACAATCTAGACGAGTCCAGGCCATTCAGCCCAACAAAGCTTGCCAGTCCTATGCACTTAATTATTCTAAAAGAACATCAAGTCAAGTTTTGAAAGTCCCCAAAGTCTTACTGTCTACCATACTACTTGATAGCTTATTCCGGGTATCTATAGTTCTTTGTGTAAAGAAAAACCTCCTAATGCTTGTGTGAAATTTTCCCTTAACAAGTTTCCAATTGTGTCCCTATGTTCTTGTGAACTTATTTTAAATTAACAGTCTTGATCCATTGGACTAATTCCCTTCAAAATTTTAAACACTTCAATCATGTCATCTTCTTTTGCTTAAACTGAAAAGGCTCAGCTCTTTTAATCTTTCTTCATAATGTAGCACTAAAATAAGCCTAGTTGCTCTTCTCTGGACCTTTTCTAGTGATGCTATGTCCTTTTTGTAGTCTGAAACAAAAACTGCACACAGTACTCCAGATGAGGCCTCACCAGTGCATTATAAAGCTTGAGCAGAACCTCCTTGGACTTACTCCACACTTTGTGCTATATAACCTAACATTCTGTTAGCCTTCTTAATGGCTTCTGAACACTGTCAGGAAGTCGATAGCTTAGAGTCCGCTACGAAACTAAATCCTTCTCAGAAGGTGCACTTTTGATTTTCAGAACTCCCATTGTGTATTCAAACCTAAGAGTTTCTCTTCCTATGTGTAATACTTTACATTTGCTGACATAAAATTTCATCTGTCACAAATCTGCCCAAGCCTGTATGCTATCCAAGTCCTTCTGTAACCAGCTTGTTACTTATATTCCTATCCAAATCATTTATACATATATTAAAAACAGAATTTTTTCTTTTATCTAAATTATTGTTTTACTAAACACACAGATGTATTGTCCTAAAATAAAATGCTACAGAAGGCTAGATATGAACTACAGTAAACTCTCCATCTATTGTTTACAAATGTAAGAACTTACCTTTGATTATGAATTCTGAACATATTGTCTACAAGGGGGGCACCAAATATTGACATAATTGTTAAAGAAAAAGTTAATATATAACTTAGAACAATTTCATTTTAGTCATCGTCAAAATACTACAACTTTTTCTATCATCCATCCATCCATCCTCTTCCGCTTATCCGAGGTCGGGTCACGGGGGCAGCAGTTTGAGCAGAGATGCCCAGACTTCCCTCTCCCCGGCCACTTCTTCTAGCTCTTCCGGGGGAATCCCAAGGCGTTCCCAGGCCAGCCGGGAGACATAGTCCCTTCAGCGTGTCCTGGGTCTTCCCCGGGGCCTCCTCCCGGTTGGATGTGCCCGGAACACCTCACCAGGGAGGCGTCCAGGAGGCATCCTGATCAGATGCCCGAGTCACCTCATCTGACTCCTCTCGATGCGGAGGAGCAGCAGCTCTACTCTGAGCCCCTCCCGGATGACTGAGCTTCTCACCCTATCTTTAAGGGAGAGCCCAGACACCCTGCGGAGAAAACTCATTTCAGCCGCTTGTATTCGCGATCTCGTTCTTTCGGTCACTACCCATAGCTCATGACCATAGGTGAGGGTAGGAACATAGATCGACCGGTAAATTGAGAGCTTTGCCTTATGGCTCAGCTCCTTTTTCACCACGACAGACCGATGCAGAGCCCGCATCACTGCGGACACCGCACCGATCCGCCTGTTGATCTCACGCTCCATTCTTCCCTCACTCGTGAACAAGACCCCAAGATACTTGAACTCCTCCACTTGGGGCAGGATCTCGCTCCCAACCCTGAGAGGGCACTCCACCCTTTTCCGGCTGAGGACCATGGTCTCGGATTTGGAGGTGCTGATTCCCATCGCAGCCGCTTCACACTCAGCTGCGAACCGATCCAGAGAGAGCTGAAGATCACGGCCTGATGAAGCAAACAGGACAACATCATCTGCAAAAAGCAGTGACCCAATCCTGAGTCCACCAAGCCGGACCCCCTCAACACCCTGGCTGCGCCTAGAAATTCTGTCCATAAAAGTTAAGAACAGAATCGGTGACAAAGGGCAGCCCTGGCGGAGTCCAACTCTCACTGGAAACGGGTTCGACTTACTGCCGGCAATGCGGACCAAGCTCTGACACCGATCGTACAGGGACCGAACAGCTCTTATCAGGGGGTCCGGTACCCCATACTCTCGGAGCACCCCCCACAGGATTCCCCGAGGGACACGGTTGAACGCCTTTTCCAAGTCTTTTTCTAGCAATTTTTAAATTCATTGAAACATTTTGTGTACCTTTTGTAACTGAGTCTACAGCCTCCTGCATTTTTTTTTTTCCTATTTTATTCTGTTGTACAAATTCGCCTTTTCTTCAGTCTCAGTTTTAATTCTGGGAACAAAAAGAAATCACAGAGAGTGAGATCTAGAGAATTCACATGGTGACAAGCAACAAACATGTTTATTTTTGATCAAAAACATTTTGACTGCAGGTGCAGGTGCACCGTCATGGTGCAAAATGCAGTTTTACTTGTGTCACTGCATTGGACATATTAACAGTCTGTTCATGGGGAAACTCTTTATTAGCAAGTTCGTCAGTTTGCAAAAACGTAATCATCATTGTTTTGATGTTTGATATGATCTGATGTGCTTTTTTAGACTTGGAGAAAAAAATTGTCAAAGTCACGAGTGTGATTGAAAAATAAATGACATAAATACACACTTGATCAACTTAGCACAACACCACTTTGCAGACTGATTAACAAGACCGTAGGTATACAATACCTAGCGTCACAGTCAGTAACTACACCTTACTACCTTGCTATTGACCAGTTTCAGAAATTTTTGGAGTCACAAATAGGTGTCTTCAACTAAAATGATCAGAAGGATTTGAAGTTGTGCATGCCACGTCATTTGATCCCATCCTTTTAATGGGATACGAGGGATCAATGTTACTTTTTTTAATAAAACTTCAAAAAAATTGGGATTGGTATATTTAGACAAAAGAAACCTTTACATTTATTATGAATACCCTGAATTAAGGTGACTTGGGCTAATTCAGACTATTTTTTTCTGGAATAGGTTATTGTATTCTGATATACAATCAAGACTTCATCTGGCTGCCTCCACTCCTGTCTTGCAAGCTCCGTCCTTCTTCCACCCGACTCGGCTCCCCGATTGGAGTGAGGCGGCCCCTTTTATCCTGTCCCAGATGTGCTCCAGGTGCCTGGAGATGAACTTCCGGCAGCACTCCCCAGTGTGGCAGAAGTGCTTCCCTTGCACCCGGAAGCACTCCGGGCATAAACCATCCCTGGTCTGTCAGCACTTCCTGGTGTCCATAAAAGTGCTGTCCCCCAGGGATCAAGGACTGGTCAGGTGCCCAGGGAAAAGAAGTGGTGCTGTCCTGGTTCCTTCTTCTTCCTGGCATCCCCGCGGGGCAGAGTTCCTGGCTGTCTATCACACTGCCCCTCCCCCAGCTGAAGCCCGTAGGGCGAAGTGGCCCGTCCCATGAGGGCTGTCCTTCGATAGGTTGGGACACCAGCCTGTCCTGGGTCACAGTTCCGCCCTGAAAAAAGATAAACGCAACAAGGGCGGGAAAGTGTGTCCACGACGCCACTCTATGACGTCATCCGATAGTGTATACGGACACCACATCCACCTGTGACCACTGTTATTGCAATTAAAGCACCGGCGCTTCCCTCCATGTCCCCGTGCCCTCCGGACATGGCAACAGGATGGGTGTCTGTGCTCCGCCTGGTTCCCAGCCAGGCTTGGGGCTTCCCTCTGCACCCGTGCTCGACAGCAGGTGGGCACACGTGCCCAGCCTGCTCCTTATCAGGAAGTCCTGACCTCTGTCTCCGGTTCCTCCTCCTTCTACTCTATAACGCAAAGATGGTCTGGGTCTCCTTATGGGACAAAAAGAGACCCCGTGCCATCTGTGTCCCTGTGGACCTTAGCGAGGCTGCCGCCGGCTTTTGGAGTGGTATGCTTCAGCAACCGGCACTCACCAGCTGGCTCCTCGCACACCCCTGCACTGGACTCACCCCTACTGCATGATGAGCCACTCACCCCGCATCCACTGTAGGATGCCTGGCTACTTGGTGACCGGAACAAAATGATATCAACCCCACTTCGCTCAGTTGTCCTCTTTCATGTACGGTACAGGTCTCACTTATCTGTACCAATGAATAACTCTGCCTGGAGAATTCAGCGCTGCACCCACTCTCGCAACGTTCTTAGAGGCACGACTGCCTTCTCCTCCAGCTCCTGAATGGTTTTCTCGGAGGCTGTGGATCACCTACAAAAACGACCGGATGGGCTGAAGGACCTCCTCCAGCTCACGTACGGCCACAAGCACAGAAATAAAGTCAGCCGACAGAGGACTCATATACCGCTGGCCCTTACCTGCCGGCCGTGAGCCACACCAACATTGCACTACCTGCGCGGACTCGGTCGGGTTCTCAGAGGAGGGGGAAAGGTTCACCGCCCCTGCTCGTATTTTGCTACATGCAGGGCCCCGGTACACACCTCCTGCCCCCTTACCTGTGTCAGACGGGACCTCCAGGCACTTCACCGCGGCCTGTTTCTCAGGCCACTGCCCACAGGCTACTTTAAAAATTATTTTTATTGGGTCCCTGCCTTGAAACAGGCAGAGAGTCCCATCTGGGATGCCATGTAAAAGCTAGCCTGGCCACAGACAGACACGACAATGCAGTGTCCACAACACACACATTTATTTGTACAAATATTTACAATTATTTACACAGTCCAGTCCTTGGTTCTTCTGGCCGCCTTCACTCCTGTCTCGCAAGCTCAGTCCTTCTTCAACCCGACTTCGGCTCCCTGATTGGAGTGAGGCAGCCTCTTTATCCTGTCCCGGATGTGCTCCAGGTGCCTGGCGATGAACATCCGGCAGCACTCCCCAGTGTGGCGGAAGTGCTGCCCTTGCACCCAGAAGCACTCTGGGCATAAACCATCCCTGGTCTGTCAGCACTTCCTGGTGTCCATAAAAGTGCTGTCCCCCAGGGATCAAGGATCAGCCAGATGCCCAGGGAAAAGAAGTTCCGCTGTCCCAGTTCCTCCTTCCTCCAGGTGTCCCGGCAGGGCAGGGTTCCTGGCCGTCTATCACAATCCATACTATAGCAAAGATGTTAAAAAATATGGCTGTAAACAACAACAAACTGCACAAATATAGGTAACTTAAAAAACTATTATTTTATTTAATGTATTTGTAATGCCCTTGGCAGATATCCTTAAATCATTCTGGGTTTTTTTCTTTTTGCAATGATTTTTAATTTACGTGAAATAATGCAGTTACACCTTAGAACTGGAGCTTTGAGGGTCACAGTTCATGTATTAGTCACTGGTTGGTATGTAAACAAGAAAGCTTGTTACGCTTTTGTTACATTCAGTAGTAGTAAGTGAGTAGTAGGTGCACTTCAGTTGCCACTCTGCTAAATTTATATCAATGATATGTATTCTGTAAAATAAATCTATCTATCTATCTATCTATCTATCTATCTATCTATCTATCTATCTATCTATCTATCTATCTATCTATCTATCTATCTATCTATCTATCTATCTATCTATCTATCTATCTATCTATCTATCTATCTATCTATCTATCTATCTATCTATCTATCTATCTATGAAAGTATAACAATATGACATAAGCTGACTTCCTTGTTCAAGACTGTGTTTTCTTGAAACAAAACATTCCCAAAACAGTAATATTAGGATCAGTAGAAAGTCCCCAGGGTTTTCAGAATGCAAGCAAGTGTACCAGTTGACAGGTTTATATACTGTCTCATTTTGAATGTAAAGTCTTCATTTCAGCAGTTTATGTGCAAGTTCAGTTCAAGTTTAATATTCATATATTTCTGTGCCTGCATGGTTGCGGGGTGTACATCTATACATAAGGATATTCACAGCCAGGCCATATTGCAGTCCAAGGTTGATGATTTTTTGCTTTAACACAATATCATTTGGGTTTTGCTATCAACTAGCTGTACTATCCATCTAAGATGGGTTGAAATCTACTGTGAGTAATCAACTGTTGAGAGGCGAATGATAAGGCAGGACAACAGCCAAATGCTTGAGATGCGAAACAGGCAAAATCCATTTAATATGAACAACAAAAAAAAAAGAAAAACATTAAATAAAACATGCTCTCAATGGTGGACAATTCCCCTGGAAGAGTGCTCTTTTCAAAGGATGCACTTTTTCTCTCTTTCTAGCTCTTTATGGCAGTCAGATCTGAAATGAGAATTGGATTAAGCTCTGAGAATGAGATGAGGATTAGGCTACAGTGACCTGATATTTATGCCCCTGCATGTGAATTGAACATCAATAACTTTATAACACAATCATTTACATACTGTAGAACTGTTACACCATTAATGCATTACTCTGCTTAGCCCAGCAGATTGAAGAGCTATAGTTACAATGGATTCAGTACATATTCAGAACCCTTCACTTTCTGCTCACCTTATTGTGCTGTAGATACAATTTTAAATTGCTAAACTTTTACCCACCAATCTAAACTCAATAATCCATAATGGCAAAGTGAAAACATGTTTTCAGAAAAGTTTGCAAATTTATTAAAATTAAAAACTGAAATCTAAAATACATGTAAGTATTCAGACCCAAAGGTGAGGCATTCCAAATTATGATTAGTCTGTGATTATGTTTGCTTTAATTATTCTTGAAATGTGCATAGAACTTAATTGGAGTCCACTTGTGGTAAACTGGATTGAACATTGTTTAGAAAGATACAAACTTGCATGTATAAGGTCCCACAATTCACACGGCTTGTCCGGACAAAACCCAAGCCACGAAGTCCAAGGAACTCTCTGTAGACATCTGCAATTAAATTTTGGTGTGGCACAGGTCAGGGCAAGGGTATAAAACCATTTCTAAAGTTTTGGGTGTATCCAAGAGCATTAGTTGTTTCAATTGTTGTAAAATAGAAGAAGTTTGGAACCACCGGGACTCTTCCTAGATGTAGCCATCTGACCAAACTGAGTAACCATGCAAGAAGGGTCTTGGTCAGGGGAGGTGACTAAAAACCCAGTGGTCACTCTAACAGAGCTTTAGATGTCCTCTGCTGAGATGGGAGAGTGTGATGGAAAATGACCATCTCACCAGCACTCCATCAATCAGGTAGTTATGGTAGAGTGGATAGTGGAAGCCACTCTTGAGTAAAAGGAATATGCTAATTTAAATGATACTGAGAGCATGAGAAAAAATATTCTCTGGTCTGATGAGTCACAAATTGAACTATTGGGCAGAATTCCAAGAACTGTGTCTGGCAAAGATCAGGCAATATTCATCACCTGCCTAATATCTTCCCTACAGTGAAGCATGGTGGTTGCAGCATGGGGGTGTGTCTCAATGGCAGTGACAGGTAAACTAGTAAAAACTGAGGGAAGGATGAATGAAACCAAATACAGATCACTGTCTTAAGAAAACCTACCTCAGAATGCACAAGACCTCTGACTAGGGTGACAGTTCACCTTTCAACATGACAAATACCTAAAGCCTACAGCCAAGATAACACTAGACTGGCTTTGGGACAAGTCTCTGACTGTCCTCAAGTGGTCCAGTTAAAGCTCAGACCTAAACCCCATCAAACATGTGTGGAGAGACCTGGAGATGTTAGTTTACAGATTTGTTTCATTCAATCTAATGAAGCTTGAGAGGATAAATGGGATAAATTACCCAAATCCAGGTGTTCAAATTTAAATTACCTAAGAAGACTCAAAGCTGTAATTGCTGCCAAACAAACTTCTACAAAATACCTGAATTAAGGGTCTGAATACTTATATAAACCAGAGATTTCAGTTTTTAATTTTTAAATTAATTTTCAAAACTTTCTGAAAACATAGTTTCACTTTGCCATTACGGGTATTGAGTGGAGATTAATGGGCAAAAATGGCAAATGTTTCCATTTAAAATTAAATCTACAATACAATAATGAGTGCAGAAAGTGAAGGGGTCTGAGTACTTTTTGAATCCACTGTATATTCATTCACCATGACAACTTAAGAAAATGACATTTTGGACCACTAGGTGGCAGATGTATACCTTTCCCCGTTACAGTAGATTGATCTTCAAGTCAAACAGATATTTGAGACTCTGAAGACAACAGACAATTAAGCCAAGTTTTATAAGATGAATGACATACATTTTAGTAGACCCATGACATCTTTGAATATTTTACACAGAAGAATGCTTGGTAAAGAACTAGGGTGTGGGGTGTAGCCACTAAGGTTCTGGACAGCACACCGTTATGCTGACGCTTCAGTTTGATTCATACCACTGATTGTACTCTCGACAGGTCACTTCATTTGTTGGGGCCCAAGCAAGTTTAGAAAAAGAGGAATAACAGTTACTAATTCTGCATTTGTATGTGATAATGTCTAAAACTCACTCAAAAAAAATCTTTTATTTTTTTCAAATTAACTTTAGAATTAGAAATTAATTCTTTATAATGGAAACCACTGTATTTTTGTCATTTGTATTTTACTTTAATTAGAAACTGTACATAATAACATAACATTTTGAAATTTGCTTAAACCAATTCAGGGTCATGGAGGGCTAGTCACATGCAAATCAAAACAGGGGCCAATTTGAAATCACCAGTTAACATGACACACGTCTTTGGGAATCTGGGAAGAAAACCCACACAAGGATGGGGACACCATACAAACTCCACACTGGCACACACCAAGCACAGGATTCAAGCTGCTACAAGAACAAAATTGTATACAGTAAATTAAGTAAAGCTTCACTGTGGGACCTTAAACATTCATAATCATCATTTGGTATAATGTACATACAATCTGCTATATAATAAAACACTAAGGTCTGTCTGTCCAGTTTCTCCAAGTAATCTAATTGGTTAGTTTGGATTTGGTGTGTTTGGTCAGGTTGGCTTTGGTAACACGATGAAAAAGTAAGTGAGAATGTGAGATGAAGGAGTAAAGGAACATGCTGAGAGAGTCGTCTTCAAAGATGGCAAATATAAAACCAGACAGGAGGCAAGAAACGTGCTTCACAAATCATGAAAGACTATGACACGCAGTTCAAGAGAGTGAGAACGGATGAAGAGTTGTTCACACACACACACGCAAATATGTGCTGAAGTTACACATATTTTTAATCTTTGTATTACCTGTCTGCATCAGGCACTGTGGCTAGTTTTTAATATACTTTAATTAAAAAAGTTTGCACTATGAGCATTTGCACTCATCACAATGGGAAGGTTTTCCCAATGTGTTGTCAGTAGTGTCAAATGCACCAGTGCACTTTAGTGTGACCAGTCCGTCTGCTAAGATGTCCTACGTCTGTAGCAGGAGCCTCTAGTCCTCACATGGATACAAAGTGAAAATGCAACTTGCACACTATAGCTGTGTCCAGTTTGGATCCAACTGCCCCACTGCATTACCTTTTACTTCATTGTAATTCAATTGCTAGTCTGGACAACATCCACTAAGAAAATATTTGGTTTTTAGTCTTCTGGTCAGCACTCTCATATATATAATAATATGATGAGAATCCTCTAACAAAATAAATAAATATATCTGCCCCTTTCCATTTTATTTATACAGTGTCACTGCTGGTAAACAGCAGAGTTTGGCAATGCAGTTTAACATTTTCTTTGGATTCAGGTCTGATGACGTGAGCCAGTGATGGGATGTGAACTTTTGACCATCTCTGTCGGAGGCACTGGCATGACATGCTGTCCCATGGCAGTTTTTTAGTAAACACATTAATCTACCTTAATATATTATGAGTAAGTTCAGCAGCCTTTGCACTTAGATGTCTCCTCTTTGGAATATTGGATTAATAATGATAACAATGCTGGGGTATTCAGATTGAGCCATTAATTATGACATGAGTGTCTTGTCCTTTGCTTTTGCTGGTTTTCATCTTTCCATTAGCACAACATGTAGGTGGAGGCTGCGGGCCTGAAGCACTCACAGGGGTTCTGTCGTCAGGCACTCATCCAGCTGTATGATTTTGTCTGTACGCATTCACATTTACTTTTCTCTGTTAAGCCTGTTGAATGTGGAAACATAGACTGTTTTTGTTATTATTATTCTGAAATTGACAGCCACAAAACAGACTCCCAGTAGGTCTTTCTGAGATACTTCAGCCAGCTGCCATTTGCTCAGTCTGCTGTCTGCTCTTTGCTTTCTTTCAAATCTCTCTTTTACTCTACAGCAGGGGTCTCAAACTCCGGTCTTGGAGTGGCTGCAGGTTTTCATTCTAACCCTTTTCTTAATTAGTGACCTGTTTTTGTTGCTGACTAACTTCTTTTGAATTAATTTGAATTGACTTGCTCTTGAAGACACTGACCCCTTAATTGTTTCTTTTTCCTTAATTAGCTGCCAAACAAAAGTGAGATACAAAAAGAAGCCAAAACATGACCAGCAAACTGTGTCCATCATACAGTATCTGAAAATAAAGAAAGACGAAGGTCTCAGCTATGCTGATCTGCTCAGGTCCACAAAATATTTTAACAGTACTCTTAGAAAAGAGAAAGTCAACAATTTTGGAAATGTATACTATTGCACAAAGACAGCAGCAACAAGCCATGGAATTAAAGAACAGGTTTAATTAAAAGCAAGAATCCGCACCTAATAAAGCAAATGGTTACAGTAAAATTGGTTTGGGTTTCAAGCCCTGACTTAGTTGGTCTTCTGTTGGCTCACTCACTTCACATTTCATTTCTCTTTGGGTGCCATTTAAGGAAAGGTATGAAGCAATTTAGAGGAAAAAAATCTTAAAAAAACAAGTCGATTAAAATGAAACAAAAAGGAGTTAATTAGCAGTGAAAACTGGTCACCAATTAAGAAAAAAGTTAGAATGAAAACTTTCAGCCACTGCGGCCATCCAGGACCGGAGTTTGAGACCACTGCTCTATAGACTATAAAAAAGGGAAGGTAATCTATGAAACTGTAATCTCTGCCTAGACTATTTTGCTGTATTCCACAAAGTATAGCACAGCTACTTGGTGGGAATTCATCACTATACTATGCTTTAATGTCCAACTTCTATCACTGTGAATTTCAACAGTTTAGCCAGTATGAATCAATCTTCATTATATATAGTGCCTTTTACAGAACAATGAAAAATTAGTCAAACAAGGCACTAAAATTAAAGTACACAAGCCAGGATCTGAATGCATTTTTATACAATACATTGGATAAAAAACTCAATCAGAACAGTATGACAACACAAGAATCAAATATATGTTTCAAATATACATAAAATCAATTGATCGCTCATTATTTTATATATTGTAGCATGTCTCAGTCACATACGCTTCACCAAAAATGTGAGATAAGTCAGCTCACAGCCACACTTACAGCAGCCTTTCCACAAAGAATTTATTCTGCAGTTTGCTCAGTAGACCAAAATGAATGAGATGACATGCAGAATTATCAGTGAAGATCTGTCATCCATCCACATGTTTTCAAACCAACTTTAGGGTCACAAGTGGCTGAAGCTAATCCCAGCAGCCTCGACCATTAAGTAGGAAATTACCCTAGGTAAGGCAACAGTTCATCATAGTGCTGGAGATCCAACCAATTGGCTTTCCTTTATATAAAACACTTTCTACAACAAACACTACCATAAAATGCTTTCCAGAACATTTGCCTTTACTGTATATAATGCCAGACATGTCAGACAAATCACCAAATGCACTGTATGTTAATGCAAATCTATTGATAGGGATGCATTTTATATAGCACCTTGTGAGAGCTAGCCCGAACACCATCAGACTGACACCAGTATTTCGATAAAACAACCGTTTTTTTTTACAGTTTTGCACACACACAGTGCCCCACACCAATCACTCTAACTCTGGCCTTTCAATGTCCGTGGACCGCCTTTCTTCCCTCCGTCACTGGAGCTTCATCCTCCTCCAGCTCCCGACTCTCGCTCTTTGACTGTAGGAAGGCGGCCCCCTTTATAGTCACCCGGATGTGCTCCAAGTGCTCGCTGACGTTCTTCCGGTGGCATTTCCTGGTGTGGCAGAAGTGCCGCATGAGCACCTGGAAGCACTCCGGGCGTTGCTGGAAGGTCCTTCCTCCACCTTCCCAGGTGTGGCGGAAGTGTCGATTTCCCAGGCTTTATGAGGCTTGGGGCTCCCCTTGGAGGCAGCCACGGGCCCCCACGGGTTTGACCCTCCTTGCTACTTCCCTGTGGTCCCCTTGCTATCCAGGGTGGTTGCCCCCTCGTGGCCCAGGGAACGTATAGATCTCCTTCCAGGCGTCCCGGCTGGGTCTGCCCCCCAGCCTCCTTCCACAACCTTTAACAAAAAACCACATGGACAATATAATTGTTGTAGCATATTGCATGATAGCGAAAGAGGAATTCACATAAATGCAGGTCATTTAGTCAATCATTATTTTATACAGAATGTTTAAATCCGAATGATATCACAAGCATCTTACAAATAATCTTTATCATTCAATATTTCATACTGCTCCTGAGAGATGATCCAACTTTAAGGTGACGAGGGGCCAAAGACTATCTTGGCAGCATGTGACACAAGGCAGGAGCCAACTCTGAACTGGACAAGAGCTTATCACACAGCAGACAATGTGGTAGTCAAGTTTTATTTTACATAACAACTTCTTCCAACATCCAGTAACTAAAAAAATTAGATCTGTGGGACCTGTATGAGATGAGTCAGAGATGGCACAAGACCCATCATGTATAAGTTGACATCTACAGTATCAATCTGTATACTACCTTTAAGAATAAACCTCAGAAGTTACTTAATGTAGTATATTACATGACAGCTCAAAAGGCTTCAGAAAAGACACAGAGTCCACATTAATGTATGTGAATTGATCGATCTTTATTTTACATTTCATCTTGTAGTTTAAACACTATCACAAGCTCTTTACAGAGAAATACACATTAGAGTGCAAGACAAGACAGACCATCCATCCATCCATCCATCCTCTTCCGCTTATCCGAGGTCGGGTCGCGGGGGCAGCAGCTTGAGCAGAGATACCCAGACTTCCCTCTCCCCGGCCACTTCTACTAGCTCTTCCGGGAGAATCCCGAGGCGTTCCCAGGCCAGCCGGGAGACATAGTCCCTCCAGCGTGTCCTGGGTCTTCCCCGGGGCCTCCTCCCGGTTAGACGTGCCCGGAACACCTCACCAGGGAGGCGTCCAGGAGGCATCCTGATCAGATGCCCAAGCCACCTCATCTGACTCCTCTCGATGCGGAGGAGCAGCGGCTCTACTCTGAGCCCCTCCCGGATGACTGAGCTTCTCACCCTATCTTTAAGGGAGAGCCCTTAATAAAAATAGTGATCAATACATATATTTTGTATAAAAGGGGAGAATAAACAAAAAGCATTTCATTCAATAGCATGGTCTCGGTCCCAGGGCTTCTTTCATCACAGCATATCTTTGCAGGCATTCTGCTTAAGTTTTTTCCCCTTGCTTCCTGTCAGGAAGCAACAAGACTGGATTATACAGTATATATCAAACCCCTATATATAAATACAGTGCTTTTTTGTAAACAAAAAGGTGGCAGTATGCATACTTTGCTTTTGGATCAAGTTTGAGGTACTGTATATAGAGTCCTAGCACTACATGATTTGTTTATTTGAATTTCTAGGAACTAAAGAAAAAAAAATTAGTAATTGCACGTACATACATGTTTGCTATTTTTGATTTAATTATTAAGTTACTATTACACTTTGACTGTTGACAGCACTGCAACATAAACAACAATGGTGGTAGGGTGACATCACCATTGAATTAATTAGACAGGGAAGGCGTTTTAATCAAACCAAAAAGGACCAACAAAGCTATTAAGAAATATGGATGAATGTAGTACATACCGGAAACACATAATGTAGAATGCACAGCGACTGGTAAAAATATACAAATTTGGGCAGCTTACAATTGATTACAGAATGACTTAATATGTATTACTCGATGGCCTGACCAGTTGTTATGGCTGAGGTGCTGTTACACAGCCGACGCATACTGTCATAAAAGAAGCTCTGTATACACACACACACACACACACATATATATATATACACACATAGGCACTACTGAGGATCTTCTCACATGCTCTGTCAAGGTATGTAATGACCCACCAGACCTATTTTCTCCTTCTCTCCCCGCATTGCCAGCAATCAGAACCCACCTAGGGAGGGCATCTACTCTGCCCCTTCTGGTCCTAAGAGAAGAAAACCATCATACTGCCAGAAAGAGGTGTCACTTCTGAAAGGAATGTGCCACTAGATGGATCTCCCACAGAGTAACTGATTTGCTCCTATTTTAATATTGATTTTGTTGAGCCCGGCGTTGCAGCAAAGTAATGCCACGGTGGGTGTCATTTTTATTTTCACCTGCCCATTAAACAGGATAACCCAGTTGGCACGCCAAATTATTTTGAGATCATCTGTCATTCCTGCATCAGGCCACAATATACATTACCAAACTTCAGTAACAGCCAGAAAATAAACAATGATGAAATAGAAAATACTCTCAAATGTTTCTCATCATAGGTGTCAGTCGAACTGGTTGATGGCAGAGAAGGTAATGCTTAAGTTTTATAACATACTAGAGAGCCCTTACCAGGAGTAAGACATAGCAGTGCTAGAATTAGTTCTGAGAAGAGCAGCTAGGTTGATTACAGGGGTCTCATTTATAAAACTTTGCATAGATTTGAGTGTAAAAGTATGCACATGACAACAAAGAAGTACAGTGCATCTGGAAGTATTCACAGCGCATCACTTTTTCCACATTTTGTTATGTTACAGCCTTATTCCAAAATGGATTAAATTCATTTTTTTCCTCAGAATTCTACACACAACACCCCATAATGACAATGTGAAAAAAGTTTACTTGAGGTTTTTGCAAATTTATTAAAAATAAAAAAATTGAGAAATCACATGTACATAAGTATTCACAGCCTTTGCCATGAAGCTCAAAATTGAGCTCAGGTGCATCCTGTTTCCCCTGATTATCCTTGAGATGTTTCTGCAGCTTAATTGGAGTCCACATGTGGTAAATTCAGTTGATTGGACATGATTTGGAAAGGCACACACCTGTCTATATAAGGTCCCACAGTTGACAGTTCATGTCAGAACACAAACCAAGCATGAAGTCAAAGGAATTGTCTGTAGACCTCCGAGACAGGATTGTCTCAAGGCACAAATCTGGGGAAGGTTACAGAAAAATTTCTGCTGCTTTGAAGGTCCCAATGAGCACAGTGGCCTCCATCATCCGTAAGTGGAAGAAGTTTGAAACCACCAGGACTCTTCCTAGAGCTGGCCGGCCATCTAAACTGAGCGATCGGGGAAGAAGGGACTTAGTCAGGGAGGTGACCAAGAACCCGATGGTCACTCTGTCAGAGCACCAGAGGTCCTCTGTGGAGAGAGGAGAACCTTCCAGAAGGACAACCATCTCTGCAGCAATCCACCAATCAGGCCTGTATGGTAGAGTGGCCAGATGGAAGCCACTCCTTAGTTAAAGGCACATGGCAGCCTGCCTGGAGTTTGCCAAAAGTCACCTGAAGGACTCTCTCAGACCATAAGAAAGAAAATTCTCTGGTCTGATGAGACAAAGATTGAACTCTTTGGTGTGAATGCCAGGCGTCACGTTTAGAGGAAACCAGGCACTGCTCATCACCAGGCCAATACTATCCCTACAGTGAAGCATGGTGGTGGCAGCATCATGCTGTGGGGATGTTTTTCAGCAGCAGGGACTGGGAGACTAGTCAGGATAAAGGGAAAGATGACTGCAGCAATGTACAGAGACATCCTGGATGAAAACCTGCTCCAGAGCGCTCTTGACCTCAGACTGGGGTGACGGTTCATCTTTAAGCAGGACAACGACCCTAAGCATACAGCCAAGATATCAAAGGAGTGGCTTCAGGACAACTCTGTGAATGTCCTTGAGTGACCCAGCCAGAGCCCAGACTTGAATCCGATTGAACAGCTCTGGAGAGATCTTAAAATGGCTGTGCACCAATGCTTCTCATCCAACCTGATGGAGCTTGAGAGGTGCTGCAAAGAGGAATGGGCGAAACTGGCCAAGGATAGGTGTGCCAAGCTTGTGGCATCATATTCAAAAAGACTTGAGGCTGTAATTGCTGCCAAAGGTGCATCGACAAAGTATTGAGCAAAGGCTGTGAATACTTATACACATGTGATTACTCAGTTTTTTTATCTATAATAATAAAAGGCAAAGCCCTCACTGACTGACTGACTCACTCACTCACTGACTCACTCATCACTAATTCTCCAACTTCCCGTGTAGGTGGAAGGCTGAAATTTGGCAGGCTCATTCCTTACAGCTTACTTACAAAAGTTAGGCAGGTTTCATTTCGAAATTCAAAGCGTAATGGTCATAACTGGAACATATTTTTTGTCCATACACTGTAATGGAGGAGGCGGAGTCACGTATCGCGTCATCACGCCTCCTACGTAATCACGTGAACTAAAAACAAGGAAGACATTTACAGCACGAGTCACACGCGGGAACGAAGGTAAATGACGTTAATTTTTGACTGTCTTTTAATACTGTGTAAGCATACATATTAACACATGTGCAATTAAACGTGTGCATTTACGGGGTGATTTCTCAGGCTTAAAAGCTCACCTTTTATCAAACGCGGGAAGAAAGGTAACTGACGTTGTTCACTGTCTTTTAATACTGTGTAACCATACATATTAACACATGTCCAATTAAACGTGTGCATTTACGGGGTGATTTTTCAGGCTTAAAAGCTCGCCTTTTACTAAAAAGGTAAATGCAAAACTATTTTCAATCAGTTTATTGAAACGCTCCCGTTAAGGATTGCAATAACATATTCGCGAGATAAAAGAACGAAGTAGGGGGAAATGGAGGAACAGCCGCAAACAGCGAAGAGCAAAAAATTAATTAAACAATTGAGAACGGAGCGAGTTAAGCATACAAGCATGTTCATAAGGGAAACAAAGCACGGTGTAAAACGTAAGTTTAAATTAAGTTTATAGAAACGCTCCCGCTGCGGATTGCAATAACATATTCGCGAGACAAAAGTTTAATGAGAAGACACGAGGTATAAACGAACCACACGCCGTGGCGCAACGTTAGGGGCAACAGTTTCAACCATTCTATGATCTGCTTCTCGCAACTGAAAGACGGCACATGGCGGATGTTAGCCGACTTGCTGACCGCATCGTTAGGGGCTTCAACTATGGCGCTGATGCCACATCTCAGTGCCAACACTTTGCAGACTGTACTTAAAAGACACGCCCTCCTCACTGGACAGTTAAAAACACCAATCAAACTAACGATGACATCAAGTATTACCCAATCAAAAGTAGGAAAGGAGGCATCTTCATAAAATGCGTGTGGGATGATTTGCATGAGACGCTGCTTTAAAAAAAAAATGATAAAAAAAATACGGGATAAATCCCGTCCAGTATTGATTCAAAACGGGACGCGCAATTTCATTCTCAAACGCGGCACGATTCCGTATTTTAAAGGACGGGTGGCAACCCTACAGTGCCAGGTAACCACCCATACAATCAGATTGTGATTCAGACTAGGAATGCAATGAATGTAATTACCCCGATCTACATACAAGGCGAAAGTCTTGCAACATTCAAAGATGATGGTTTGGGATAAGTACACCATACAACATAAAAGAGCTTATGAAGCCTTGAACCGAAAAAAGCAAGATCTCAGAGATCGTAAAAAAAAAAATAGGAGGTAATGTCGTTTTACTCGCTGTAGATTTTAGTCAAACATTACCAGTTATTCCACGAGGGAGACCAGCAGATGAACTCAACGCGTGTTTAAAATCCATGCTTCTCCCACGCTCGGTTATATGTCGCGTGTTCTCGGGTAGGTGCACCAAAAAATGTATACATTTAAGCATGTAATGGGCAAACAAAAAATGAGGTATACCCGAAGGCACTGCAGTAGTACTTAATGTAACTTTACTTCTTAAATGTTAATGTTTTACTGTTTAATAATTTATACGCTTCTTATATGTTGTTCAAATTCTTTTATCAAAATACCACTGACAGCGCAATGCACGATAACATGGAGTGAATACACCATATGCATCCGCCCACGGCTGCCCTGCTGTGCGCAGATAGGAGTTGATTCTACAATAAAATAAAATAAAGATAAAAAGAGTAAAACAATCATCACCCATAAAGCGTGTGTGTGTGTATATATGTGTATATATATATGTTGATATGTGGATGTGTATATGTATATATATATATATATATATATATATATGTAGATATGTATATATATGTGTATATGTATATGTATATATATGTTTATATGTGTGTGTGTGTATTTTATATATATAAAACACAGCAACACTCATAACAATGACAACACAATTA
Organism: Erpetoichthys calabaricus; assembly: GCF_900747795.2. NCBI lineage: Eukaryota > Metazoa > Chordata > Cladistia > Polypteriformes > Polypteridae > Erpetoichthys > Erpetoichthys calabaricus. The sequence continues at coordinate 140,957,142 of NC_041397.2, read as the reverse complement.
CATTGACAATCATGTTACGTTATTTTTAAAATGTTTCCTTTTTTTTTCATAACCTCTTTAACACACTACTTCTCCGCTGCGAAGCACGGGTATTTTGCTAGTTTTTAATAAATTTGCAAAAACCTCAAGTAAACTTTTTTCACATTGTCATTATGGGGTGTTGTGTGTAGAATTCTGAGGAAAAAAATTAATTTAAACCATTTTGAAATAAGGCTGTAACATAACAAAATGTGGAAAAAGTGATGCGCTGTGAATACTTTCCGGATGCACTGCATATACTTGCACCTAAAAAAAGATCTGATCTATAAAACTTGGCATACATACATTTGACAACAATTGGCCTTTATAAATCACAATAATCTTGTTAATGTGCATACATAAACGTGCCTCAATTCCCACCCTGAAACCACCATATATGGAGCATGCGAATCAACCTCATACATTTGTAACAAACAGACTTTCCTATGAAGTGAGACAATGAAAACAAAGAAAAAGAGGCAAAAAAGTAAAAAGTTTTAAAGAAGTTCTCTGAACCTCCTATGATGGAAAACAATTTTGGACGGCGTTTTTCCTTGCCCGGACGCGGGTCACCGGGGCCCCACTCTGGAGCCAGGCCTGGAGGTGGGGCTCGATGGCGAGCGCCTGGTGGCCGGGCCTGCACCCATGGGGCTCGGCCGGGCACAGCCCGAAGAGGCAACGTGGGTCCCCCTTCCTATGGGCTCACCACCTATGGGAGGGGCCAAGGAGGTCGGGTGCAGTGTGAGTTGGGTGGTGGCCGAAGGCGGGGACCTTGGCGGTCCGATCCTCGGCTACAGAAGCTGGCTCTTGGGACGTAGAATGTCACCTCTCTGAAAGGGAAGGAGCCTGAGCTAGTGCGCGAAGTTGAGAGGTTCCGGCTAGATATAGTCGGACTCACCTCGACGCACAGCTTGGACTCTGGAACCAATCTCCTTGAGAGGGGCTGGACTCTCTACCACTCTGGAGTTGCCCCCGGTGAGAGGCGCCGAGCGGGTGTGGGTATACTTATTGCCCCCCGAGTTGGAGCCTGTACATTGGGGTTTACCCCGGTGGACGAGAGGGTAGCCTCCCTTCGCCTTCGGGTGGGGGGACGGGTCCTAACTGTTGTTTGTGCATATGCACCGAACAGCAATTCGGAGTACCCACCATTTTTGGAGTCCCTGGAGGGGGTGCTAGAGGGCATACCTTCTGGGGACTCCCTCGTTCTGCTGGGAGACTTCAATGCTCACGTGGGCAATGACAGTGAGACCTGGAAGGGTGTGATTGGGAGGAATGGCCCCCCCGATCTGAACCCGAGCGGTGTTTTGTTATTGGACTTCTGTGCTCGTCACGGATTGTCCATAACGAACACCATGTTCAAGCATAGGGGTGTTCATATGTGCACTTGGCACCAGGACACCCTAGGCCTCAGTTCGATGATCGACTTTGTGGTCGTGTCGTCGGACTTGCGGCCACATGTCTTGGACACTCGGGTGAAGAGAGGGACCGAGCTGTCAACTGATCACCACCTGGTGGTGAGTTGGCTTCGATGGTGGGGGAGGATGCCGGTCAGGCGTGGTAGGCCCAAACGTGTTGTGAGGGTCTGCTGGGAACGTCTGGCAGAGCCCCCTGTCAGAAGTAGCTTCAACTCCCACCTCCGGCAGAACTTCGACCACATCCCGAGGGAGGTGAGGGACATTGAGTCCGAATGGGCCATGTTCCGTGCCTCTATTGTTCAGGCAGCTGACCGGAGCTGTCGCCGTAAGGTGGTCGGTGCCTGTCGTGGCGGCAATCCCCAAACCCGTTGGTGGACACCGGCGGTGAAGGATGCCATCAAGCTGAAGAAGGAGTCCTACCGGTCCCTTTTGTCCTGTGGGACCCTGGAGGCAGCTGATAGGTACCGGCAGGCCAAGCGGAATGCAGCTTTGGTGGTTGCTGAGGCAAAAACTCGGGCATGGGAGGAGTTTGGGGAGGCCATGGAGAACAACTTTCAGACGGCTTCGAGGAGATTCTGGTCCACCATCCGGCGTCTCAGGAGGGGGAAGCAGTGCAGTGTCAACACTGTATATGGTGGGGATGGTGCGCTGCTGACCTCGACTCGGGACGTTGTGGGTCGGTGGGGGGAGTACTTCGAAGACCTACTCAATCCCATTAACATGCCTTCCAATGAGGAAGCAGAGCCTGGGGACTCAGAGGTGGGCTCCCCCATCTCTGGGACTGAGGTCACCGAGGTGGTCAAAAAATTCCTTGGTGGCAGGGCCCCGGGGGTGGATGAGATACGCCCGGAGTTCCTCAAGGCTCTAGATGTTGTAGGACTGTCTTGGTTGACATGCCTCTGCAACATCGCATGGACATCAGGGACAGTGCCTCTGGATTGGCAGACTGGGGTGGTGGTCCCCCTCTTTAAGAAGGGGGATCGGAGGGTGTGTTCCAACTACAGAGGGATCACACTCTTCAGCCTCCCTGGAAAAGTCTATTCAGGGGTCCTGGAGAGGAGGGTCCGTCAGATAGTCGAGCCTCGGATTCAGTAGGAACAGTGTGGTTTTCGTCCTGGTCGCGGAACAGTGGACCAGCTCTATACCCTTAGCAGGGTCCTGGAGGGTGCATGGGAGTTTGCCCAACCAGTCTACATGTGTTTTGTGGACTTGGAAAAGGCATTCGACCGTGTCCCTCGGGGAATCCTGTGGGGGGTACTCCGAGAGTATGGGGTACCGGCCCCCTTGATAAGGGCTGTTCGGTCCCTGTACGATCGTTGCCAGAGCCTGGTCCGCATTGCCGGCAGTAAGTCGAACCCGTTTCCAGTGAGAGTTGGACTCCGCCAGGGCTGCCCTTTGTCACCGATTCTGTTCATAACTTTTATGGACAGAATTTCTAGGCGCAGCCAGGGCGTTGAGGGGGTCCGATTTGGTGGGCTCAGGATTGGGTCACTGCTTTTTGCAGATGATGTTGTCCTGTTTGCTTCATCAGGCCGTGATCTTCAGCTCTCTCTGGATCGGTTCGCAGCCGAGTGTGAAGCGGCTGGGATGAGAATCAGCACCTCCAAATCCGAGACCATGGTCCTCAGCCGGAAAAGGGTGGAGTGCCCTCTCAGGGTTGGTAGCGAGATCCTGCCTCAAGTGGAGGAGTTCAAGTATCTCGGGGTCTTGTTCACGAGTGAGGGAAGAATGGAGTGTGAGATCGACAGGCGGATCGGTGCGGCATCCGCAGTAATGCGGGCTCTGCATCGGTCTGTCGTGGTGAAAAAGGAGCTGAGCCGCAAGGCGAAGCTCTCAATTTACCAGTCGATCTATGTTCCTACCCTCACCTATGGTCATGAGCTATGGGTAGTGACCGAAAGAACGAGATCGCGAATACAAGCGGCTGAAATGAGTTTCCTCTGCAGGGTGTCTGGGCTCTCCCTTAAAGATAGGGTGAGAAGCTCAGTCATCCGGGAGGGGCTCAGAGTAGAGCCGCTGCTCCTCCGCATTGAGAGGAGTCAGATGAGGTGGCTCGGGCATCTGATCAGGATGCCTCCTGGACGCCTCCCTGGTGAGGTGTTCCGGGCACGTCTAACCGGAAGGAGGCCCCGGGAAAGACCCAGGACACGTTGGAGGGACTATGTCTCTCGACTGGCCTGAGAACGCCTTGGGATTCTCCCGGAAGAGCTAGAAGAAGTGGCCGGGGAGAGGGAAGTCTGGGCGTCTCTGCTCAAGCTGCTGCCCCCGCGACCCGACCTTGGATAAGCGGGAGACAATGGATGGATGGATGGATGGATGGAAAGAAGTTCTCTGAAGTAGAGACATGCAAAGAACTTTCAGAAGTTTGGTGGGGTAAGCGCGGGTATCACCAACAAGAGCAAATATGTTCAATGGCAACATCACTGCTGCCATGAAGGCAGTGAGCTCTATCAGCCGCACCAGTCCTGAATTGCATTATGCATTACTGCATTATGACAGAGATGCAGATGTGGAAGATGAGAAAGTTGCAGAAGAATCAGAAAAAGCACTTGACGTATGCTTTAGAATGAAATATCTATACTTCTACAATATATACTGTCACCAGTAGGTGGGTAGAGAGTGGGACCTTCTGGCTTCAATGAGGGTTGGGAGATTATTATGACACGTCCTATTAGGTAGCACAACACATGCAGTCATAATGCTGTAGACCTTCATTCGCTGGTAAAGCAGCGTCCCAACTGACGCATCTAGACATCACCAGCTGCATTTCAGGAGTCCTATGGTTCACAACTAAGCATGCAAGAGGGTATGAACAGACATCATTCTGATTCTGATTCTGGGCAACCATTAGGTTATGAATAAACAGAAAGGCATGAGATTTATAGCTTTCTGTGCGCAGGGAGTGAGTTACATCTGGTAACACTTTACTTTAGATACTGTAAATATACATTAATGACTAATTTATTGTTATGTAACAAGACCTTAACATACACTTCTTTGCATCTTCATATCACTAACAAAGCATCAGTAGAGTGTTTATTCTCTCTTCAATGGGATCTACTAACAAAACTTCACTTTGGAGAGGTCTGAGGTGGCTTCGTTGAGACACATTTCTCTTGATATTGCATATTTAGTATAAGACCTGGGAATCCTTCATATTAAAAAGTATTTGAGAGGGCCAGTACTGCATATATGTACTAAAGAGCTCACTTGGTTTTTGGTCAATTTATATTAGGTACCTGTTGTGACTTCTCAGGCTTAGAAACCAAACCACTCACTTTTTGTCAATTATTATTACACTTTACATTAGTTTAGGTTCTACAAAAATGCATCATTACTCATAACTCATAACAAAGGTTTCTTTTGGTCTTCATAACACTTATAAAACATGAGTAGCTACAATAGGTTATTCATCTCTGTGCAGACTGTCACATTGGCATGATGGTTAAAAGATAACTAAAATAGAGTCTGCACGTCATATTCATCACTTTTGAGGTTTAATTTGGCATGTCAACACACATTATAATAATCGCACAGTGATATAAGTTATTATGTGTGTGAACTGATGTTTAGCTGGTTTTGCCACTTTGTTCTACTTTATCAAAAGATTCATAATTTCCTGCCTTCTCCAAAATGTTGAGTATGGATGGGTCAGAATTTCCATCAAGTTTTCTATTATAAATCCCAACTTTTGCATGGAAAGTTGAGCATGCACATTTCAGGCCTCTTTTTGTGCATATGCACAAAAAACGGACCCCAGGATGACAGGGTATAAGTTATCAAGAAAGATTCAAGGAGTTGATCCTTTCCAATTTAAGCAAAAAGAGAATAAGGGGTAACATAACTGAACTTTTTTAAATTATAAAAGAAATTGTTACAATAGTCCCTAGTTGTTACTTTAACATAAATTCTGCAACAAGAACATGGTGACACAGTTGGTGATAAGAGTAAATCTCACACAATCTTTAGGAAGTTGTTTTATCCCACAAAGAATTATAGACACATGGAATATGTTACCAAGTAGTGTGGTAGACAGTAGATCTCTAGGGACTTTCAAAACTTGACTTGATATTGCTTTAGAGGAATTACATAGATAGGACTGGTAAGCTTTCTTGCCCTGTGTGGCTTATTCTCTTCAAAATGTTTTTTTTTTTTAATCTTCTAATGCTGTAATGGCATTAATGATAAATGTGACTGTTCAACATGAAAGAAACTGAAAAAAAGTTAACAGTTAATAGTCCATTAACCACCAGGACCCACACACCACACTAGCAAAGTAGAACGGATATGGAGATGTATTTGGATCAGGCTAGAACAACAGCAAAATCCAGGGCAGGGTGGCAGGGCTGCTGGAGTCTATCCCAGCAAGCATTATGAGCAAGGCAGGAGCAATCCCTGGACAGGAACCTGTCTATCACAGGGTGCAGGTAGTAATGTTCATTATTAAATGCCTATTAATTTCCAGGAAATGTTTATTTCATTTCCACACTAATTTAATCCTTTAACTTTAAGATTTATATTTGAGGTGCAATAACATTAAAAATATAAACTAAGTCAAACTAAAATACCCCACCACGAAATGCCACTTTTGAGTTCTTAGTTTGCTTAACTTTACAAAATGAAGCAGATAATAGGATCAAATATGAGATGTTCACTTATCGATTTTTAAATCAGCTTTTTCTTTATAATAGTCATCTCCTGAGCATCAAGCCAAATTCAAGAGGGCGCTTCAGTTGTACCTGAATACACATCCATGGAGAAGCTGACTAATACTATGGGTCATCAACATGCCACACATACTTTACGATACAGCAAGAACAAAAACAGAGAAATGTATATTGATAACTTCCACCCACATACAAACATTGCTTTTACGTCCTTATAAAAATGTTTATATGAAAAACACTACTTATGAAAATTACATCGGTACTGAAAACAAGAGAATGTGTGGCCAAAATGGAAATGTTCAGCTTGCTCTATATGAACCACCTTTACTTGAGCACCTTCAAGGCCATGAGTTTCCTAGTTATTTTTGTATGTCTAAGTTGACCATCCCCTGTTCAGAATACAGTGAAATTATTTTTATTAATCAAAATGATAAACATGGGCGGCACGGTGGCGCAGTGGGTAGCGCTGCTGCCTCGCAGTTGGGAGATCTGGGGACCTGGGTTCGATTCCCGGGTCCTCCCTGCGTGGAGTTTGCATGTTCTCCCCGTGTCTGTGTGGGTTTCCTCCGGGCGCTCCGGTTTCCTCCCACATTCCAAAGACATGCAGGTTAGGTGGATTGGTGATTCTAAATTGGCCCTAGTGTGTGCTTGGTGTGTGGGTGTGTTTGTGTGTGTCCTGCGGTGGGTTGGCACCCTGCCCAGGATTGTTCCCTGCCTTGTGCCCTGTGTTGGCTGGGATTAGCTCCATCAGACCCCCGTGACCCTGTGTTCGGATTCAGCGGGTTGGAAAATGGATGGATGGAAAATGATAAACATGAACATAATAAAAATAGACATAAACATAGCAGTATCAATAATGATCTTTCAATGGACTGGCCCCTTGTGTATTGCTGATTCCTGAAAATGCTCTTTGCTTCCAGGATAGACTCCTGCAATCCTGAGTTGGATTTAGCAGGTTTAAAAAGTATAATAGTAATTATCTAAATAAAAACACAAAACACCTGGCATCTGTGCCTGAGTGTAATGTCATTCTGTGTCCACAGGAGGGCTGCAATGTTCAATGAACAAAGGCAACATGAAGCACAAAGAAAGACGGACGTAAGTACTAGGATATCCGCTGAATAGAGGTTTGTAAATGCACAGTGTGATTGAATCTGAAAGACTTACCATTGTGCCTGTTTTAATAAATGGCAGTTCTCCTATTAATAATAATAATAATAATAATAATAATAATAATAATAATAATAATAATAATAATATATTTAACCACATCCAAGAGATACTTAAAGTCAGACCAAAAGCCAGTGATGGACCACACTTCCTATGAAGTGTGCACCCCACATATGACTACATATAATTTTCATTACATCAAGAAATTGCAAAAAGTAGCAGCAGTCATCATGTAAAGCTTTGAATAGGTTCAGCAGCCTGCCCCACATGTTGCAGGAATATTTAATTTACATGAGTATATGATCTCAAACACTTTTGCTGATACAACAATAAAGAGGAAAATTAAATTAAAAAAAACTGAAAAATTAAAAATTACCTAGTCATACAGGTATAGCTGAATATTCCTCAAAATAAACCAACAGCATGAAATTACCTGTACTGAGCTCTATAACTTCTGGCTTCCTTAAATGTATCACTATAAGATCTCAGAGGGTCTAGGCAGGCCAATTCCCCCTTTGAACCAAAGCTGCACTCCTTGGAAAGTCCTATCAGTCGTAAGTGGGGTGCCACTAGAGGGCGGTAGCTCCTTTGTGCATAGCTGAAGACTATGCTAAAACATATCTTCAGTCCCGAAGTCTTTCCCTAAATACCTGACTTTTCCTGCTAATCCACCACATCTCCTTCATACTTGGGATATGAACTTGCATCCTGTCTGGCTCCTTTAGCCATTTAGCCACACTGGCTGTAAAAGTGTGATCCAGTTGGTGAATTAATCATTATTTTCTGGAACTATAATAAACACTTTACAGACATGAAATGTTTATTCAAGATACTCTCACATACATTCATATATTCTGAAACCTGATTGATCTTGTTTCGACTCAAAGAGCTGAAGCCTAAGATCCAACAGATAGTTTGTGTTTCATATAGCTCTATTTTACAATGACGTGTCACAAATCATTTATCCTGCAGTTTCCACAACTGGTTAAAGTAAGCCTAGCTCAATCTATAACACAGATGTGGAGCAGGGCCTCACTTTCTTCAAAACATTAGGCAATAAAGACAGGACATTCTGCTCCCCTTAAATAATCAATAGTTTCCACATGTCCAGATTTTACTTCTTAGCAAGTGGCTGTCAACTGTTTTCATGTTTCTCATCTTTGACACATGACAGCTGCATAATGGCTCTCCCAGAACAGCAACTCTCTCAATAAAAATCCCACTTCTTCAGCTAAACACACTTTATTGATTTTACTTTATTTATTTTTTTATTAGGACGGCATCACGTCCTACACTCTGATAATTCATATTTTTGAAATTGTAAACAAACTTGATGCCGTTTTACGTAAAAAAATGGTGGATCAGTCTTGGAAAATAAGTCCATGGGCTCACATTCAGCTGCCCTAGTGTTGTTTCTATCCCCTAGATATACTGCAGGCAATGAAAAGAATAACAGAAGAAAAAAAACTCAGACACACTAAAGGGTAAAAAGACACCTCTGACAACCCATCAGATATTCCCACCCACTGGCAGGCTCACTCTACGCATAACAAAAAGCTGCATTTTAACTTCTACAACGAGCTTCCTGACCCTCAGCGTGAAGAACCTCTATCATTACTTCTGCCTTTCCTCAACTTGATTGCATTACTTGGCGTGGCTCCCAGTTAGTCCCTTTAACAAATTTAAGCTCCCTTGCTACAGCTTTAACAAGCAGGATTTCAGACCTCTTCCTCTATTGGCTAAATCTTCTCTATCTTAAAATCAATTGTGTTGTTTGGTCAAGGTCCATCACCTTCCTTAAAGCAGGGTTACTCCATAACTGATGACTTCTACCATAAGGTCTCACCAATTTACTGCACTTCATTGAGTCGCAGCATTGCTTTCACTAGGATGGCAGCCTAGGATTGTATTCTAAGATAAAGACAGGAACTCACAACCAGCATCTCCAGTCATAGGGAACTGTTTCCACTTGTCTTATTTTAGAATTGAATGGTCTTGTCCTCCTCATTCATTACCTTCCTGTTGTTGACATTAAACGTCATCCATTCTGTATCCATATATACAGCATTCTCTTCATACATACTATTTACATACCTGGTATGATATGAAGCATTAAAGGTAAGGGATTTCTCTAAACTGGAGTTGTAGAGTAGTACCTCACAGCTTTATAATCACAGGATCTCATCCGAGTACCTTCTCTTGCACACCCACATTCTAAGAACATACTGGTTATGCTGCCTAGCAACATTAAATTGAACCTGACTGAGTGAGTAAGCAAATATCAGTAAGAAACTGAGTGTGCCATACAAATAGCTAGTGCACAGTTCAGGATTTTTTGCTTCCAGGATAGGCAACACCCAAACCAATAACCAATATGTAAATGATAAAATGAGATTTGGGGAGCACAATCCTGACTATTTAGTAGCAGAGGTGGTGGTTAAGCATATCTCATCACATAAAATGCAGAGCCACCCATCAAAATACAGGGTTCCAGGAATCCAGGGTTCACGATAGATAGATAGATAGATAGATAGATAGATAGATAGATAGATAGATAGATAGATAGATAGATAGATAGATAGATAGATAGATAGATAGATAGATAGATAGATAGATAGATAGATAGATAGATAGATAGATAGATAGATAAAATTGTCAGTTTGTGATAACCCTGCTGCTAACATTGTCTAGGAATCCATTTTTCAATGTTATACAGGGTACCTTCCTCCAACAATTTCACAAATCATTCTTTTAGGGCATGACATGGGTCATTTATGGGGCCTGAGCACTACCCTGGCCGCCATGTGCCTGTAATGACAATAGGAAATAGATGGACAAACTTTAAATAGCCTCATGTCTCACTGTTTCAGAGCATTTAAGAATTCTACCTGTATGGGAAAGACATATCTTTTTAAATTAGCCTGCAGTTAATCACTTAATCAATTAGTTAGTTGACTCATTAAGTAATAATCTCTGTAGTTAAACAATTAATTGATTGATTAATTATAATCTTTATATATATTATGCTACTGTGGCTGTCTGTTTGATTGTCCAGGATATTAAATCACCTGTAGCTCGCAAACCGTTTAACCTATTGACCTGAAATTTGGTACACATGTACTATGTTACGTCTACTATCCACTTTTGTGGGTGATGATTGACCTCCAAGGTTATTCCTCTTTTTATTTTTATTTTATTTTATTGTAATATCAACTCTCGGCAGCGGCCAGCAGGCCGGCCATGTGGTGCATGCGTATGGGTGCCGTTCTCATCCCTACCACCGTCACTGTCACTTCCCCTACCTCTTCATATTTTAAATCAATCTTGAGGCAGATTGAAGTCTTAAGTGCCAGCTTAAATGAAAATTAAAGAAAACGTATTAAGTAATTGCAACACAAACACTGACTTAATCAGTTTTAATGCAGAAAGATGCCGATGAAAGAAGAGAAGAAGCTGTCCGCTAGAGTGGAGAAAAGAAGAGCTGCTCAGGAAGCAGCAAGCGCATCAACTTCTGAGCAAACGAATGCTAAACGTACAGAGAAAGAGTATGAAAAGGATGAATGCTCAAGTCAAGTGTATTCATGTACGTTATCATGCAGTGCGCTGTTACTGGTTAATTATATTACAATTAGTACACCATTTTAGTATATTTTTCATAAATCCAATGATGAATCAGACTTTGATATACTGATATAATGTCTATCACTGAAGCTCCATTTCTTAACTAAATTTTAAATGCCAATGTAAATATAAAGCTGCTTGTAGGAGACTTCACTTTCTAGTATAAAGTGAATCAGAGAAACAGTTTAGGTACTCTGATGCAAATCTTCATTCAGACTGTATTTTCATTTGTTGTATTTTACAGTAGACTTCATCATACAACACTTTTCATACTGGCTTAGTTTTTAATCAATTGTTGGGAGTAAGGTGCCTTCAGTAACAGGCAGACAATTTTGGCTTTAAGTAAGGAAGTCTTCTGCCAACTCATAAACAAGTCTAAACTATCCATTAAACCAATAGTCTGTATTAAATAGTTCTTTTCAGAGTGGTCACTGTCTCAAAATGGTTTATAAGTAACAAGCGTTAGGGCACAAAACAAGTGACGCAAAGCACAGACGACTCAGTTAGCGACTACTTGTATTCTTTCTTTGAGCTCTGTTGCCCAGTATTTATGCAGCAGTTTACACAAGAGTACAAGAAGGATTAATCATGCAACTGCCATTAAGGTTGGCATTGCCCTGTTGACTGGCACTTGCCAATTTTACTGTATTCTGTACACATGTCAATAATGACCCTATAAACTTTAAAACCTCTATACCTCCATTAAAAATGATTTCTCAGACAAATTAAAGTATTATTAAATGAGCTGTTTAACATACAGTAGCTATGGGCGGTGATGAGGGAGTGACCTCCAATTCCAAATGAGCCAAGAGCATCTCTTAGTGGCATGCATGACTTTTGAGTATGTTGTGGTAATGTTTCTGACTTAGTAATAAACACAACAAAGTAGCCAGTTGAGAGAAATCTCTGAAGTTTGCAGTAGTGTGCATTAAGATTCCCAATTAGAAATGAGCAGCTTAGATGAACCCCATAGCATGTCTTGCACCCTCTGTTCATGAAAGCTGAAAATGACATTCGAGCAGTCAGTCTTCATTTGAAACAGCATCTTTCAGTTTGCACCACTGCCAAGTAAACTTACATTACTCAAGTTTTCGGGCAATTAATCAACATATGTTTCCTGTCATCGCAAGAAGTGTCAGAAAGTGATTGATGAAATTATTCATATGTACAGTATGCAATGCAGAACTATTGTAGAAAGGAGCAGACAACTGTGTATGATTTGATCTGTGCATATATCACTATGATAAAGCAGAACACTAAAATTGCAAGACACCCTTTGAAGAAGTAAGAAAAATTCAAAATAAAAAAAAAATTAGGAAAAACACCATCACATGCAAAAACACAAAAACAAATCAAGACAAAAAGAGCACTATAGGCTCTGTACACAATTTTTTTCCAAACCTCTACAAATTCTCACCTTCAAATGTACTTAACTGGTACCCCATTCAGGGCTGGTTGCTGACTTGTGGCTGACATTGCTGTTCCCTTAAGCCTTGGCTTTTGGTTTAGCTACTTCTATAACTGGAGCAAAGATTTGACAGAGGTAAATTTGGAGTCTTGGGCTTAAATCACATGGCAGGACTTTTCCTTTAACTTGTCACTGTCCTTAATATTGTTGCTCGTCTGCTAATTCTAGGCTAGTCTCCATTGTAGCCATCCTCCTTATTTCAATCTAGAATAGATTTTATATCTTTGGCCTCTCCTGAGATGTGGCAAAAGTTTGTTGAAATAGGAAATTTGGCTATGTATTTCCTGAAACACCTCCATGTCCCTTCTTTATTCCTGAAAGTTTTCAGATCGACTGATGTTGCCACAAAAGTGGTCCCCTTTCTTTTCACCTAAGTTACTCTGTTACCATGTAAAGTTATGAACAGCCTTGTGTTCAAATATGGTATTTAGTATGAATAACCCACAACTTACATACAAGTCCATCAACAATTCACCTTTTGGAATTAATTAGGCAGGCCATTCTTATCGATCACGCCCGCTAGGTATTTCAACCATTCCCCATGTGAGTATTGAAGCAGGACAACATAGTCAGTAGATTGCGCCCTTTTGAGCCCCAAAAGTACAGCCTATAAAAAAGAAAAATATAAAACATAGTTATTATATGCATGGACAATTTTTTCAAGTCTTCAACCCAAATTAAAAATTAGATGTCCATCTAATCCACCACTAAAAATTCCAAGTGTGCAGTCCTCAGATGGTGGATTGTGAGAATCCCTGCATGCAATTCAGTGTGTATGTTGAGGGGAAACTCCATAACACTCATTCAAGAAGTCTGCTTCCTAAGCCACAGCAATATATTAACATGGATCTGAATACCCACAATATCTCCAACTTCTTCTTCACCTGTGAAGTAATACTCTCTGTCCCAAAATTCATTTAGCTTTCCCAAGGTTTAGTCTGCTACATCTGCTTTATCTGATCTTCACTGTTCATTCTGAAGATGGTGGGCTTTTACACATTACTTTTGTGCTACTCATATGTGGACCACCCAGTCATCAGGCAATTACTGATGATAAACACCACCATTAGTGGATTCCAATATTTCTGGTTTAGGTGAGATTCTCTTCAATTTTAGGTAAGCAAAGGGAAGAATACATTTTTGATTACCATTTAGAGAAATCTTCCAGGCATAACATCAACTGAAGTACATGTATCCTGAGAACCTACTGATAAGTGTCTGTGGGATATACTAGGTCCTCAAACCCATCAAGGCTCCACTACTCCACTCCACTACTTTGAAAAATATAATTCTCTTTTACAATACATTAACACATAACCTAGTTGAAGTGCATGTTGAACATCTCCTGTCTATGTTCTGTTTCTGTACATGATACAAAGGATGTGAACTCCAAAATATAGTCATGTGCCCATTTATAGACAACCAAGTTAAGGCCATTCGTAGTTATGGCCAATGTTCCCTGTAATTTTGTTTTTATTGACTAGCGTGTGTGAATAATAGATTAGCTGGCATGTTCCTTTTATGACCAGTTTCTTCAATTCCACTGCATTACATGAACTTTCCCCCATGACAACCATGTTTACAGCAATATTAGGACTGGATATCAGGACTCCTCAGTTTCCCACCTAGGCCAGTCAAGAGCCCTCATCAGAAACATGAAAGCCACAGTTAGGACTGTTAAGACATGGCCTAAGGGTTCACTCCATCAGCTTCAGAACTACACCTTCAATGTAATGATAATCAATGATAATGTCACTGTTGGCAAACATATCCATCCATCCATCCATTATCCAACCCGCTATATCCTAACTACAGGGTCATGGGGGTCTGCTGGAGCCAATCCCAGCCAACACAGGGCACAAGGCAGGAAACAAATCCTGGGCAGGGTGCCAGCCCACCGCAGAAACATATCCAGACTTTTCCTAATAACAAACCATTGATGACCAGGGAAGTTCAGCCTCTGCTGAAAGAACACAAGGCCACCCTCAGGTCTGGCAACAAAAAATAGTATAGCGTAACTAGATATTACCTGAATACAGGAATCAATAATGCCAGGACACTCTACTGGCTGAAACAGAGGATCATGGTATCCCAACATTTCACCAGCTACAAAGGCAGGTAGCTGTGTCTTACTAGCTGAGGTGCTCATCCACTTCTTTGCTTGCGTTGAGCAGACAGGGTAGCAACTAGGATGATGCCTCTACCAGTTCTTGAAAGAATGGCACTCATATCAACAAAAGATAATGTCAGAAGAGGTGGTGGCATGGTGGCGCAGTGGTAGCGTTGCTGCCTCGCAGTAAGGAGACCTGGGTTCACTTCCCGGGTCCTCCCTGCGTGGAGTTTGCATGTTCTCCTTGTGTCTGCGTGGGTTTCCTCCGGGTGCTCCGGATTCCTCCCACAGTCCAAAGACATGCAAGTTAGGTGCATTGGCGATCCTAAATTGTCCCTAGTGTGTGCTTGGTGTGTGTGTGTGTGTGTGTGTGTGTGTGCTCTGTGGTAGGCTGGCACCCTGCTCTGAGTTTGTTTCTTGCCTTGTGCCCTGTGTTGGCTGGGATTGGCTCCAGCAGACCCCCGTGACCCTGTAGCTAGGATATAGTGGGTTGGATAATGGATGGATGGATAATGTCAGAAGAACACTCCATAGTGTCCACACACAAAAAGTAGTCGGTCTTGATGGAATTTCAAGGAGGGTAGTGAGAGAATGTGCTAATCAGCTTACAGAGTTGTTTACTAAAATCTTTCACCTTTTCTGTCACACTGCACTGTCCCTAAATGTCTCAGGTCTGCTATTATTGTTCCACTACCTAAGCAGGAAACAATCAGCAGTCCCAAAGACTATACACTAATGGCATAAATCCTAAGTGTTATGATGTGCTTTGAGAGGCTTGTCCAAAAACATATTAAATCCATCCTTCTGCTCACACTTGATCAATATCAGTATACCTATAAAGGCCAAAAATTCAACTGAAGATGCCATTGTTACAATCATCCACACTGCACTGACCCACTTTAAATACCAGATACATATTTAAGGATGCTGTTATTGGATTACAGCTTAATGGGTTCCATAAAATCACCCCCAGTAGAATGATCACCAAACTGTTCCAGCTAGGTATTGGCCAGCAGATGTGCATATGGAAAAACAACATTTTAACAAACATCCTTAAGACAGGCTAGATACCCATCACTCTTCTACCCTGACACTTAGCACCGGTGTTCCACAAGGCTGTGTCCTGAGCCCCCTTCTTTTTAAACTTTACACCCATGAATGCATTCAAATTCATACTGTACTATGAATAATATTATGTTTGCAGATGACACCACACCGGGAGAGCTGATCAAAGATGGAGACAAGTTAGCCTAAGAAAGGAGGTCTATAAACAGAATGGTGTTCCAACAATGACATGACACAACACTCTTAAAAGTAAAGAACTGTTCGAGTAAACTGTAATCCCAAAAACAGAAACAAGTAATCCAGGAAATGAAATTAACAAAGACAAGCAATAATTACAAACTCCAACAACAATCAATGACCCACTAAATTACCTGCTTAACAGTCTCAAATATACAGACTGAGGGTGGTCAATGAGCAGTAGCATCAGGGTGGCCCTGCCTCTTGACGGTTCCACCCACAAAACACAAGGAACAAAGGAGAACACATAATGCATGTATCATAAATACATGAATACAATAATACTAACAAAAATGCATACATTTCTGAAAAAAAATATTTTACAATAAAAAAGGGTCCAGATGTTAATCATAAGTTGAAATCAAAACAAAATTCAAAGAAAATTAAAAGAAACTCACCTGACACTTGGGCCTGGTTGGATAATAAGCTAATTATGCTAAGAATAACAACTTGTAGATTTGTCCATTGAGGGATAACAAGTGTCTATCACCATATTTACAGAATCAGACTGTGATGTCAGTGACACAACAGACACAGACGTGTGAAAAACTGGTTAAGCATTAAAAATCTAATAATAATGCTATTAATAATTACTGTCAGATATTGAAAGCATATTTAGAAAAATAGACCATTCAGATGTGCAAAGCCAAATCAGAACTGGGCAGACAGTACCTTAAAAAACATCAGGGAAGTTAGACATATGGAGAAGGCTTTCGCTGGTTTCAGAGCAGAAGGAAATGAGCTGCACTAGCTGAACTGTGCTTAATGCTCCATGGCCAAACCAAACTGTGATTTAAAGAGAAGCAAGATCTGCTCCTTGCTAGCATTACGCAACAGAAACTGCAAGTTGTGTTGAACTTGTGTTTGAAGACATTCATTCCTGTAATTCCGTAGCTGGTAAAAGCACTTTACAGCCAAGTCAATATTTCATTTGACACTACTGTGAAATATGGAAGATTAATTTTCATTATTTATTTGAGAGTATTGATCTGAGTTCATTAGAAAACAATGTTGTCACAAGTGGGAGCAGTCAGAATACCAGGGGAACAGGATCAAAAAACAACCCTGATGTGCATATCATATACAGTGATCCCTCGCTATATCGCGCTTCGCCTTTCGCGGCTTCACTCCATCGCGGATTTTATATGTAAGCATATTTAAATATATATCGCGGATTTTTCGCTGCTTCGCGGGTTTCTGCGGACAATAGGTCTTTTAATTTCTGGTACATGCTTCCTCAGTTGGTTTGCCCAGTTGATTGCATACAAGGGACGCTATTGGCAGATGGCTGAGAAGCTATCCAGCTTACTTTCTCTCTCCCTCTCTCTCTCTCTCTCTCTCTCTCTCTCTCTCTCTCTCTCTCTCTCTCTCTCTCTCTTGCGCTGACGTAGGGGGGTGTGAGCAGGGGGGCTGTGTGCAGCTGCTTCCTGAAGGACATGGTGAACGGAGCTTCGCATACTTAAAAGCTCAAAGGGCACGTATTGATTTTTTTATCTGTCTCTCTCTATCTCTCTCTCTCTCTTCCTCTCTCTTCCTGCTCCTGACAGAGGGGGTGCGAGCTGCCGCCTTCAACAGCTTTGTACCAGCGGTGCTTCGCATACTTAAAAGCCAAAAAGCCCTATTGATTTTTTTTTTGACTGCTTGCTTTGCACTCCTTTGAAAAGGAAGATATGTTTGCATTCTTTTAATTGTGAGACAGAACTGTCATCTCTGTCTTGTCATGGAGCACAGTTTAAACTTTTGAAAAAGAGACAAATGTTTGTTTGCAGTGTTTGAATAACGTTCCTGTCTCTCTACAACCTCCTGTGTTTCTGCGCAAATCTGTGACCCAAGCATGACATTCTAAAAATAACCATATAAACATATGGTTTCTACTTCGCGGATTTTCCTATTTCGCGGGTGGCTCTGGAACGCAACCCCCGCGATGGAGGAGGGATTACTGTACACTATATGGACACACCTCCAAATTATTGAGTTTGGGTGTTTCAGCCATATCCATTGTTAACAGGTGCAATTTCCATTGACAAATGCTCATGGCAGAAGAGCAGGCCATACAGAAGAGCTCAGAGACTTTAAACACTGCCCTATCACAGGATGGCATTTTTGCCACAAGTCAGTACATGAAATTTATGTTGTGATAGATCTGCCCCAGCCAACTGTGAGTGTTTTTCGTGAGGGAAGGAAGTGCCCAGGAGTAACATACTCAACTACAAAACGGTAGACCATGCAAACTTCCAGGGAGAGTGCTGAAATTCATAGAGTGTAAAAATAGCCTGCCATCTGCCATATCAGTCACAACAGAGTTCAAAACTGTCTCTGAAAGCAACATAAGCATAAAAACTATGCATCAGGAGCTTCATGAAATGGGTTTGCAGGGCTAAGCAGCTCCACAAAAGCCAAAGATCACTATGTACAAAGTCAATAGGCTGGAGTGGTGGAAAGCATGCTGCCATTGAACTTTGGAGCAGTGGAAATGAATTCTCTGGAATAATGAATCACCTGGCAGTCTGATGGATGAATCTTAGTTTTGAAGATGTCAGGAGAACACTTCCTTCTGGACCACATAGTGCCTATCATAAAGTTTGGCGGATGAGTGATAATGGTCTGGGGCTGTTTATCAGGGTTTGGCCAAGTCCCTTTGTTCCAGTTAAAGGGTACAGTTAATGCTATGGCATACAAAGACATTTTAGACATTTGTGCTTGCAAAATAGTGGCAGTGGTTTAGGAAAGCCCCATTTCTATTCAAGCATGGCTGCCCCTGTGCACAAATCCAGGTCCATAAAGACCTGATTTAATGATTTAGATGTGGAGGAACTCCAGTGACCAGAACACAACCCTGACCTCAACCCTACTGAACACTTTGGGATGAATTGGAACACAAACTGTGAGTCAGGTCTTCTTGTCCAACATCATCACCGACATTAGAAATGCTCTTTTGTCTGGATGGGAATAAATTTCCAGAAAAGCTGCAAACATTTTTGTGGAAAGCCTTCCAGAAGAATGGAGGCCCTTTTAGCCTACGATGGGGGTCCAACTCCATATTAATGCCTGTTGTTTTAAAATGGGTTGTCTAACAAGCTCAACTGTGTATGACGGCCAGGGGTCCATAAACTTTTGGCCACATAGTGTCCATGCACCTTATAGCTACACTGGCACTCAGTGCCACTCCTTGACTTTATTTGTATGTTTTTCTTTTGCTGCATAGCTCTATTGCCCTGTGCACTCACTGTAGTCATTTCCACCCAGCTTGAAATGGTTGTCAACATTCTTTCAAAAGAATAAATCACATTTGTTGTTGACATATCAGTGTGTGTTTATTAGCATGTTAGCCAATAAAAAAAACAAAACTTCCAGATATCATAGTTAAAGTTGTAGTCCTGCTTATTAATTTGGTAGAATCAGATTCAGATAAAAATCTTGACTCTAAAACCAGCTGTCATAAAATTGCAGACACCACAACTCCAAATCCATGACCCTTGTTCAAATTAATAAAAATAAAATTACCCTTTTTTACTGCATGTTCATGTATGTTATTGTTGTAAGGTTTAACAATTTACTACTAACACATTATAGCTGCAAATTTGTGCCAGCACTCTGATCCGACACTTAGTGTGGAGCACTATACAAAAATACATTGAAAAGAGAATCTAAACTAGGTTTTTACAAATAAATACACCAAAGAACAGCAAGACTGCCAAGCAAAAGAAAGTGTAACGTGGATAGGCTTTAAATTACATGAAAGAGGAAACTGTATCTTATCAAAGAAATTTGAAGAAGTGGTTCATAAGATATTTGTGAAAATTGGACAAGGATAGAGGAGGTCCAGTAATAATCAGGAGGCTATTACAATACTGTGGGGTCAAGGCAGTATATCTTCAGCCTCTCTGCAATGCCAGGGACAGCTGACATTTGTAGGCTATCATGAATGCACAGTACAACAGTAGTAGCAAGTTCTGAAGGGTTAAAGCTTCTACTAGTGGGTTCAATTCATTTTTGTACGTGCTTTGCACAGTTCGGCATCATTGGAGATTAAAGCACAAGAGGTACAAGGCAGACACTAACTCTGAAAGGGTGTCATGGATTTCAGGACATACACCGACAAACATTAATTCACATACAGTTTAAAGTCACCATATGACCCATTTATGCATCTCTTTGTGATGACCAATAAAGCAAAATCAGACTAGTTCACAGTACAGGAGGATTTAGACATGTCAAAAGAATATGATGGAAAGTTAGAAAACTTATGAACTGCTGCATTCTGAGGGAGCTGAAGGGGTCACAGGGTGCAGCCATGGTGTCCGATCAGTAAAAAAAAAAAAACCCACAATAGTTCAAGTGACAGATGATCAGTACTATGAGATTAAGAGAATAGCCAGAAACAGACAGGTCTCCTGATGATGAATCCTTATCTATATATATAATTCACTAAGCCAGAAGACAAGTAGCCGACCATGGAAAGCACGCCGGAAGGGGCGTGGATTCACTAAACCGCCGACAAGTAAGACGCCAATGGCGCACGCAGGAAGGAGCCACGCCCACCAACTCTTAGACCATTGGATACGACGAAAAAATTACAGTCACGCCCACCAACTCGGACGCGACGCCTTGAAAAACATGCCGTCACTTCTGTTTGTCTGTGCCACAGTCCACTTGCAGCTCTGAGCCACATTGACTTTTCATTAGTCAACCTCAGTGGAATCTTGGTTCACATAGAGGCAGTGCCAGAGAGAGACAGAGGCACACACAGGCAGTGTGCGAGAGAGAGCCACGCACACACACAGAGGCAGCGGAGAGAGAGCCGGGCACACACACAGAGGCAACAGTCGAGATGCTTTCTCAGCAGCTGACCTTCTCTGTGCCTGACTCCACTACTGTCAGTCGCCTGATTAAAAATGGTGAACTCCTGCAATGTTACTATCTTGGTTGGCTTTTAAATAAAGTTCGGATTTGTTGAAATGTTCCTTTCTTTCCCCCTGTGCTTAAAACTCATTTAAAAAAAAAAGTGTTTATACAACTGCTGCAATGTTACAGAGAGAGAGAGAGGGCTTGCGTGCTTCTGAGAGACAGAGGGGGAGGGGGCTCGGGTGCTGCTGAGAGAGAGAGGGAGGGGGCTGGGGAGGCTTGCGTGCTGCTGAGAGTGGGGGGGCTGGGGAGGGAGGGGGGGCTGGGGAGGCTCGTGTGCTGCTGAGAGAGAGAGAGAGAGGGGGCTGGGGAGGCTCGTGTGCTGCTGAGAGAAAGAGGGAGGGGGGGGCTGGGGAGGCTCCCGTGCTGCTGAGAGAGGGGGGGCTGGGGAGGCTCACGTGCTGCTGAGAGAGAGAGGGGGGGCTGGGGAGGCTCCCGTGCTGCTGAGAGAGGGGGAGGGGGCTCGGGTGCTGCTGAGAGAGAGCCTGCGCGTGCATCTGAGCAAAGACAATTTCCTGTTAGATTTGCCTTTGCAATGACAATTAATAAGGCACAGGGCCAAACTTTCAAAAAGATGTGCATGTATCTGCCAAAACCAGTTTTCAGTCACGGACAGTTGTATGTTGCTCTCTCCAGAGTTCCATCTTTTCATTCACTTACTGTTGTATCCTGAAACCCACCCCTTTTAGACAACTGTGTCTTTCCAGAAGTGTTCAGCCATCAATAAATAATTATGCGGCGTATGCCTGCAGGAACACGTGCAGCGAGCGAGAGACACACACACAGGCGCGCGCGCGCGAGAGAGAGCGCTGGACGCATAAGAATAATAATACTTCATTACATTGATATACCAGTGTTTTCAGTATTCAAAGCGCTATCCACACAGGGAGAAACCGGGAAGTGAACCCAAAATCTTCCACAGTCTCCTTACTGCAAAACGGCAGTACTACCATTGCGCTACAAGGCAGTTAAAGAATGCACTGGCCTCAATTTTGTTTTCACTTCTGTTTACAGCGATCGGATCGTAGCGTGTATTGTTGCAATGTTACTTTTCTTGGTGGCTTATTACATTACGGATGTTTCACATGTTAATTTTTTTCCCTGTGCTTAAAAGACATTAAAAAAGTGTTTCTCAACTGTGACTCCAGAACAACTCAGTACGCAAGCTATATTAAGCGTCAACAACGAAGACTCGCTACACCTTAATGAACAAGTGCTGAAACTTAACCCTACCGACGAAGTAACTTTCACCAGCATGGCCTCCATCGTCACAGACGATTCCGCTTTCAGTCACGGACAATTGTATGTTGCTCTCTCCAGAGGTCCATCTTTTCATTCACTCACAGTGGTATCCACAAACCCACCCCATTTGGACAACTGTGTCATTCAGCAAGTGTTCACCCATCAATACATAATTATGCGGCGTATGTTACGCCGCGGGTTGGCTAGTTTTATATAATGCCATTAACTGCATGCTCCATCACAAGGCACTTTACAGTTATCACTCAATTAACATCAATTCAAGTTTATTGTCATTTATAACAGTACCTAGTGTACATAATATAATGAAGGTCTCACTTGCATGTCTCTTCAGATCAGTGACAAAAATGCAATACCAGAATAACACAAACACACACACAAATACAAGACACTAAAATGAAAATAATTTACATCACACAATCAAATTTAAAAACTATACAGTGCAATATTAGGACACACAAAACAAGGGATACTAGTAATGCTCTACTGCAGTGGTTCCCAAACTCGATCCTTTGGACCCAATATGGCTGCAGGTTTCTGTTCAAACCAGATTCACAATCAGTAATAATAATCGATAACAACTGATCTCATTTAATTAGCTGGTCTTTTTTACTCATCTCTTATTCTGCATTCAGAAAAACACAACAGTAAGGTTTTTACATTTATAAGACGTGTGGGTGTGTTTGTGTGTGTCCTGCGGTGGGTTGGCACCCTGCCCGGGATTGGTTCCTGCCTTGTGCCCTGTGTTGGCTGGGATTGGCTCCAGCAGACCCCCGTGACCCTGTGTTCGGATTCAGCAGGTTGGACAATGGATGGATGGATGGAAGACATTTAGAAAAAATTCTATTTTTTCTAAAGCTATAAATGCTTAACTCTCTTTTGTTGTTTTCCTATTATTTTCCTCTTTTCCTGTGTAGTTTGCTCCCTTCATTTAACCCTAATAGTGAGAATTAACAACTAGCACAGCAGATACCTGGGATGATGAAAGCAGCAACGACTTCAGTGTCAGACCCACTAATTAGTAAATTAAATAACCAGAACACCTGGAAAAGTCAGTCAGTCAGTCATTTTCCAACCCGCTATATCCTAACACAGGGTCACGGGGGTCTGCTGGAGCCAATCCCAGCCTGCACAGGGCACAATGCAGGAACAAATCCCTGGGCAGGGTGCCAGCCCACCGCAGGACACCCCCACACACCAAGCACACACTAGAGACAATTTAGGATCGCCAATGCACATAACCTGCATGTCTTTGGACTGTGGGAGGAAACTAGAGCACCCAGAGGAAACCCACGCAGACATGGGGAGAACATGCAAACTCTACCCAGGGAGGACCCGGGAAGCGAACCCAGGTCTCCTAACTGCGAGGCAAAAGCGCTACCCACTGCTGCCCACACCTGGAAAAGCCGAATGGTTGAAAATATTGTTAATGACAAAAAAGAAAAAAATACATATTCCCCATATAACTGCTTATTACATTTTAATAAACTAGGGGTCTTTGCCCCCTGCTCGCTTCGCTCACCAACCCCCATACCGGGGCGTGCTGCGTGCCAGCCCCTTCGCATCTCTGCCGCTCACGTTATGAAGAGGAAGGCTGAATGCACACTAAGGAGATGCAGTCGCTCCTCCAAAACCCCCTCTTAAATGGTGATACAATGGGAGAAATACATTTTCTTTTTACCTCCTCTTTGCTCGATCAGCTGCTGGCTTGCTGCTGCTGCCATGCTGCGTGATCTGCAGCTGTCCTTTTGTCTCACTGCCTTGTCTCACGGGATGTTAAAGTGTCTCTGAGAAAATCATGTCTCGTCTCCTTCCAAGCCTTCCAAGATTTTTTTTTGTAATAGAGAGAAACCTACCAAACTTAGTTTGTAATTTCTACATTGACTCCCAAACACAGAAACTGGGAAGTAATGACTCACTTAATTAGGCTAGAAGTCCAATGAAAAAACGGAAGTTGGCTGGAACAAAAACCTGCAGCCACAGTGGGTCCCCAGGATTGAGTCTGGGAACCACTTCTCTACTGGTAGACACCAAGAACACCTAAAACAATACCTGATAGATTTTTCACAGCAAATGGAATTAAACAATACCAGTAAAGCTATTTCATAAAACTGAAAAAGAAAATAAACAGAACAATAGTAGTGAACAAGTCAAATATGTGGAAATATGTTGATAAAAAAACATCTGCATGTCAAAGGTGGAAAGGTGCTAAGACAAAGTTTTTAGAAAATGTCTGAGAAGAGTTTTCAAGACTAGGAGACCAAGTTAAAACTGTATGATGAAGTGTTGACTGTATGATTGCAATGAGTCCTTGGGATCATGAAACTCAAAGATAAAGAGACATCAATTAAAACGTAGGGTGTTCTTCCTGAAGATAAGATGACCATCAAGAATGACATATATGACACCCATAAGCTGACGACAAGTGAGCTTGCGAATATATCCACAGTTTCACCTTATTTTGTGCATAATTTGTGCTCAGTGCGTATGGTTTATTACTTATGCTTTAAGCCTTCTTCACAAATGACCTGAGTCACCTCTGACATGCAAGCCATATTTGACAAAATCAACTTCATGTGATTCATCTTTGGAATCCACTTTCCCCTTTAAAAATTCAGTGAGCTGAAGCTAATCCTGACAAACACAAGAAGGAAAGAGATCAACTAGGGAAGAAAAATGAAAGACAAAACCATTTCAGGGCACCCTTAGAAACACATTCTATTTTGAATTTAGTCTTCAAATAGTTAAAGTGATGGCCTAGAAACTGTAAGGGCTCTGGGTCATTCCCAGACTCTTGACTTATTGTGTGTAACCCTAATAGCCAGTTAATGTAAACAACAGTAATAATGTTAGTCACTTGTAAAGCATCTTGAAATGGTAGGAGCTATATAAAATAAAGGTTATCTGTTCAAGGTAGGCGCTATATAAAACAAAGGTTATCTGTTTGAAACAGGGGTAGCAAGGTAGTAGTCCTGCAGCGTCAAATCCTGGATTTGAATATCACCCTTGGATACTGTTTGTGCGGAGTTTTTAATTTTCTCTATGTCTGTGCGAGTCTTTCTGCATGTACAGTACTTATTTTTTTCTCCCACATGCCAAAGGCAGGGACCTACTTATTCCAAATCCAAACTGGTCCTGTGTGCATTTCCTTTGAAATGGACTGGCATCCCATCCAGCTGATTCCTGCTTCAGCCCAATGCTACCTGAATGGACAGCCACAATAAAGTAGAGTAAGCAGATCTTATGTTATGTTTTCTGTAGTGCCACCTTCTGAATAAGAGATCTGACTCTAAAGCACAACTTTTTCACTTCCGTCACTATTACTAATTCAATGTGTGACTCTGACCAAATGACCTGCATGGGCTCTACATACAGGTGTATGGATACAGCAGTAGTACTATGGGCTGCCCAGAGATTGTTCCCGCCTTTTGCCTAATGCTTGCTAGGATATGCTCCAGCTTCCCTGCAACTCTGCTCTAGATATGTTGGTTTAGAAAATGGAAGGATGGAGGGATGGATGGAAAGATACAGCTGTACAGTACTGTGCCTATGAAATTGTCTTGGGATAGCGCTCTTTGAAGATTTGTGCATAAAATTAAGGGTATGTATTTGTTTGTATTTAATTCTTTCATCCAAATGGATTTGCTGCTAGGCATCTGATATTGCAAGGATTGCCTTCAGCTCCTTGCAACACTGAAGTGAACTGGCAAATTCACAAGTTAGATGGATCAAAGCAATCTGAGAACACAACATTAGCTGGATATATTTGCAATGAGAGAGTTTAATGCTGTATCTGTAAATGTAAAGCAATACAGTATATGGTGACATAAAGATAGAAGATTTAAATAAAAGAGGCAGACTCTATAAGTCTGAAACTGGTGAGGAAGGCAGGCTCTATTGTTGGCATAGAGCTGGACGGTTTGACATCCGTAGCAGAGCAACGGGCACTCAGCAGGCTCCTATCAATTATGGAGAATCCACTACATCCATTAAACTGTGTCATCTCCAGACAGAGGAGCAGTTTCAGCGACAGACTGCTGTCACTGTCCTGCTCCACTGACAGACTGAGAAGATCATTCCTCCCCCAAACTATGCGACTCTTCAATTCCACCAGAGGGGGTAAACATTGAACATTATTCAAGTTATTGTCTGTTTTTTACCTGCATTTTTTATTACTCTTTAATTTAATATTTTTTGCTGCTGGAGTATGTGAATTTCTCCCTGGGATTAATAAAGTATCTATCTATCTATCTATCTATCTATCTATCTATCTATCTATCTATCTATCTATCTATCTATCTATCTATCTATCTATCTATCTATCTATCTATCTATCTATCTATCTATCTATCTATCTATCTATCTATCTATCTATCTAAGTGGGATGAGAGTAATGGTGGAATGTTTCTAGAATGTTGTGTGTGAAAGACACTGAGAAGTGTAATGAACTCCTATGGAATGTTTAACCACATGACATAATAAAATGTTAAGCACAGTGCATGGAAGATGTTGACACATTGGAAGTAGTCAAAAAATATGAGACAATATCGGGTTAACAAGGGGAGTTACAGGGAAAGAGAGCAGCTCCTGAAAAGAAGAAGAGGCCAAGAAAAATAAAAGTATTAGTTTAAAACTGACAATCATCATTGTTTCTCATGCACATGGTTGATAAACTCTGGAATAAACTTCTCATCCAAGTTCTATTTTGTAGAATACCCAACTACAATAGAGTGTACATTACTTAATGTACATTCTTAAAAATAAAGGTACCAGAGTGGTTCTTTAGGGTAAACATTTTTGGTTCCTGAAAGACCCATTAACAGGAAGGTTCCACAAATAACTTCTATTTAATTAGACCCAAAACAGGCTGCCTACAGTAGATAGCCATGAATAGACAGTAGCACATTTGTGAAATAAAAGTAAGTCATGATTTTAAAAGGACTCTTGCTGCATACAGTAAATCAGGCTAAGTCTGGGTTTTCTTTATCTGTTAGTGTCCTGGTAGTTAGCCTCCCAAACATTAAAGACTTCAGTTTTTTCCCACATTTTAGTAAGTTTTTCAAAGCACAAAGAAGCAACTTCATATACAAAGAACCCTCCCCAGAAAAGAAATGGTCACTGTCAAGCAATGGTTCTACAAGGAACCGCATGACCCAGTCAAGAGCCATTAAGTGTCATTAAAGAACAGTTTACAGCTTTCTGTATCTAAGTTTGTTGTGCTGGCAGGTGAATTGACTTGACTCAGGATCACAGCATCTCATTGGGGGGATTAGGCTGATAATCTTGTGGTTTTAAAATTCATGGGTATTAATACAATTGAATTCTTATGATCTCCTCAGTACAGTGACTATAATAGAATACCTACACAAAGACACAACAATGAAAATATACATATATACAGTTACATACAATATATATTTAGTAGTATTTTTATATAAAATACATACACAGTGTTTTTAATTATAAGATTTATTATTAGGATGGGCTGTTCCATAACCTTACAATATGAATAACAGGATAATACTGGATAAGGAGGAATGAGCCATTGTGAGCCAAAAGCCAACATTTGTAATGACTTTACAAATGTACAAAGATGTCGCTCTGTACAGAGTGTAAACAGAACACTAAGGACATTATTTAATGGTGTTAGATGCTGCTGCCTGGCATTGGAACACCACAATCCTGAATCGGAATCAGTGAATTAAATAATTCAAAGGTCTGCAAAATTAAACTCATAAAAATTGTTTTGTAGATTGTTATTTTTATTTGCATTTATGAACACAGTGCAAAAATAAAAGTAGAACATTTCTATCACATCACATGTAAGTACAAAACTGAAAAGAAATGCAATTAAAATTATACACTGCATTCATGTATACCATATTGTTCTAAATCAATATAACAAATAGAAAATATTTAGTCAATCTAATATTTTAATATTTTTAAATCATTCAGTATATGTAAAGAAAACAAAAATACATACTATACTTGACTTACATATAACTTTTCTAATTTTTGTCACTTCTTAGTTTTTCATTTGGTGGCCTGCCATTTGAGCACTTTTCCTGATGTGTCCCTATGAATCATCCAGCCATCAATACTGACATCCCCACATTCCTGGTACCTTCTTTCCATGTTCTTGATAACCTCATGGAATATTTCAGCCTGCTCTTCACTCGCTGCTCCAAGATTTTCAGGGAAAAATGTGACTCCAAAAAAGTGAATTTTGAGACTCAATTTGCAACCTAATTCCTTAAAACCTAACTAATTAATTTCTCACAATTTCTTAATAAAGTAGATCTTCGTTGTTAGCTAAAAACTCGGAATGATACCCAAGCCTCTCATTCTAATTTGTTCATCACCCTATGCACAAGAAATCAGTCTTCTAATATCAGGTCCATCAAAAATATCCTCTTTCAATTTAGACTCAAACAAATCCATAAACGTTTAGCACAAATACTGTGCATGAGACAGTCTCCATCTTTTGATAAGTTTTTACAAACTGCTTCATTAAACCAAGCTTAATATAAAGTGGTGGTAGTAGCACTTCATCTGGATCTACCATGCTATGTTTGATGATTTAACACCAAGCTGTAGCTTTTTTCTAGTTGGCTGTTCCTGGAAAGAAAGTCAGTTCTTGGCTCTGCTGTCCGACTCACAGAGAAAACAGTGAAATTTTGTATGCCCTGACTGCTAACCCATTAAGATACACAGAACTTTCTGGACCCCACATACCATATAAACCCATGGTGCTTATTGTAGTTACCTTCTCAAAAAGATTTTCAGAGTTCTGGTTGATTTCTTTCAAATGAGCAGCAGGTCTTGCCTATTGATTACTGACATGTCTCTAATATCTTCACATGCTGCTACCTGTTGCTGTGTTTAATTCCATCCATTCCATATTTTGACCTTTGTATTGAATAAAGCAAGTGTTTTGTTTTAAACACGGATTAAAAAATTACATTCAAACAAATTATCATTAAAATAGAATATTGATATTTAATTGATTATAATGGGAAAACAATTTTAAAATATATAATTCACTTTTTGTGAAAAAATGTCACATGATGGAGAAAAATGTTTTTCAATTTTTAATTCAGCACGTAAAATATATAAAAATTACATATCGCTGAAACAATTTTTTCAATGTATAACTGTGAGATGGATTAATGGATAGGATACTGGAAATAGGTGAATGGATGAAAGTCCAAAGGGTATTTTATACAAGACTAAAGCAAGTTAATGTGAAGTGGCTTTTATGTGGACATTGTTTGTTCTCCCCACTTCATTTAATCAGCCTCCACGAACACATTAGTTTGAGCACGGATGTTTACCAAAAATAAGAAATTGAGACAATAAAGTCACATCTCCCACTGGAAGGGGTTATATTATTTACAATTATAGCAGTAAAAGAAAATTATGCGGGTTGCGCAGCTTCAGGCTGAATCTCTTCAAATGTTTAGATTTTGAGCAGAGTCGACTGTCAATAGTCAGCCATAAGCTCGATAAACCCCACTCTACTTAAAAGATTAAATCGAACTAGAGATTATCTTGTAAAAAAAAAGAGAGAGAGACTGATACATTAGTTTTACTTTTCCCACTTACCGGCTGAAAAAATGTGTACACGAGCGCAACAACTCTCGCTGTCCGGGAGGAGCGCACAAGTCTTGTTTTGAGCCGCGCTTCCTACTCGGCAATCAGCATTTAACTGTGAGTGCTCTTGAGATCCACGGATCTCTTCAGTGTCAAACTTTTCTCCAATCAGAGAAGCGCTGTCGTGTCCCAGAAAGCCTGCCACTTGCCACTTGCATCCGCACCAAGGTCTTTTGTGTTTATGCTAATAGCACGGCCGCCTGGCCTCACTGTTACAGTATATAGGGGCGATGGCAGTCCAGGCAGCACCGCGTTTCTAAAGCTCGTTCCTCGGTGCTGATAGGATTCCGTCCGCCCGGTCCGACGTGCCATGAGTTGCCTGGATGTACTGTGCGGAGCTCGACAGGGTCTGCCTCCATCTGTGCCAGCAGGATTCAAGGAGCAGTACGGACAGCTGGGCCGGCAGGTAGGATAGCCGATCTTCGTATTCGGCAGTCTCATCTTTTTACCCGTCCGAATCATCTTGTCTCTGCAATCCCTAGTGCGAAGAATACCCACTGATCGCGGTGGTGCCTGATTTGTTCTCCTTCCTTTTGATACGATCTTGACATTTTGCTTCACTGCTTCTCTCGCTGAATTGTAAATTTGACAGATCGATTTGAGCTTTTCAGGCTGCACGAACGACAACGCCAGTTAATGTGCGTTTAGATAGATAGATAGATAGATAGATAGATAGATAGATAGATAGATAGATAGATAGATAGATAGATAGATAGATAGATAGATAGATAGATAGATAGATAGATAGATAGATAGATATGAAATGAAATAATTTTTCACATGCATTGCTGTTTAAAAACATGAAACTGCACTAAGAATGGTAAACAGGCAAGTACTGTGTAGGCAATACTTTATAGTGCCTTACAGCACAAGACTCTTCATCTGCTCATTGCAGAGACACAGTTCACATAAATGAGTAGCAGAAATAAGAAATAAGCATCTGATCATTTTTAAAGACTCTTTTGTGACTAGAGATTTGTGAGTTACCTCAACACAGGGTTCAAGGCAGTGGCCAGGGCAGGGTGGAATGTGCCAGTCCATTTTATGATAACATTGAACAACGCAGTACTCCAATTAAACTGTAAGGTAACTGGTATCCTGTAGAAAACTCAACATGGACAGGTTGAACTCCATCAAGCCTTAGAGCAATTTAGAACGACTGAGGTGATTGCACTAACCACTGTGGCACAATACTCAATATATTATGAAATTGTTAGGTTTGAAGTTTATGAAGGTAGTAGTGTTTAGCCTAAGAGTTATTGTCCAGGTTTATAGGTTGAATGTCTTGATCAAGCGTAATTCATAAAGTGTTTTTGATTTTAGATAAATGCTATAGTCATTTGTCATTATAATTCTGAAATGAATCATTAAACACCTGTACATTGAGAATAATGGTCCCACAATATGGGAAATGGCTTTGTTATGAGATTTACTCAATAATTTGAGTGTGAATCCTAATGTAATGAGAAGAAAATGATACCACCTTTTAGCTGACTCTTTAATCTGTTAGATCTTACTGTACAAATGGCTGAAGAAAAACAAAAATTCACAAAAAAAAAACAATGTAGCTGCATTTTGTCAGACATTATAATACTGGACCTTGGCAGTGCTACTGTCCCATCTGTGAATTGTAACATGTCTAAATGAGCTTTTTAGTATTGTTTGCGAACAAATTCACAAATCATGTTTCTATTTTTACAGAGAGGCACAAGGATGCTGGAAGCAGAGGATGCCAAAGATAAACAGGAGACTGAAGCAGAGACAGAGGAGGCCGCCAAGGAGCCTGAGTATCTGAACTCCCGCTGTGTACTCTTCACCTACTTCCAAGGAGACATTGGCGATGTGGTGGATGAGCACTTCTCTCGGGCCCTGAGCCAGACCAGCGACTGCCGAGCTGAGCTAAAATGTTCCAAAACATGGAGAGGTCAGTGTACAATTTCAGGGTCTCAGACAACTCTATTTAATCTTCTTCAGGAATTCTGGACCACAAAATCATTGAATGTTTTTGTTTAGTGTTATTCATAGCAGGCATCCTTTTCAGATGATTTAAAAAAAATGTTACACATTGTAGCAGCAAGATCATGCATTGAGGCTGGGATGCTGGACTAAATCGATGCAATATATAAGCATGATGCAGCTGGGTTAGATTGATAGCACCAATGGCCACTTGTTAATTACTACATATTAGATCTCGTCCAGGAGGGGTTTGCACCTTTCCTTACCAGTTGAACTATTTATAAATTTTCATTGTCTACCTTAACACCTTTGAATGCATGGTGGGAACCCAGCCTGACTGGTTCATGGCTAGCCACAGCCCTGCATACCCATGCACAGTCACTCACAATGACTCTCCAATTAATTTGAGATTCTCATCTTTGGGACATGGGAGAAAAACCTAAGTAGAAATATGGAGAACACGTAGACTTCACACTGAGAAATCTCTGGAGCTGTGAGGCAGCAGGATTAACCCCTGTGCCACCATGCTTTTACCAATTGTTAGACACAAATCACAAATTGATGTCAAATAATTTTCATTATACTAATTAAAAGGAAAATATGAATAGTGTGGGCGGCACGGTGGCGCAGTGGGTAGCGCTGCTGCCTCGCAGTTGGGAGATCTGGGGACCTGGGTTCGCTTCCCGGGTCCTCCCTGCGTGGAGTTTGCATGTTCTCACCATGTCTGCGTGGGTTTCCTCCGGGCGCTCCGGTTTCCTCCCACAGTCCAAAGACATGCAGGTTAGGTGGATTGGCGATTCTAAATTGGCCCTAGTGTGTGCTTGGTGTATGGGTGTGTTTGTGTGTGTCCTGCGGTGGGTTGGCACCCTGCCCGGGATTGGTTCCTGCCTTGTGCCCTGTGTTGGCTGGGATTGGCTCCAGCAGACCCCCGTGACCCTGTGTTCGGATTCAGCGGGTTGGAAAATGGATGGATGGATGAATAGTGTGCAAATTAGGTTAATTGTCAATTCAGTCATTGGCCCATTGTGATGGGATGGCATCTGTTCTAGGATTGAACAGATTAAGAAAAGTATAGATGGAAATATATCATCTGTTATGAAATTGTGTGTATTAGTCATTAAATATTCCCCTTTTAGCTATCCTTAAAGAAAAATAAATTATCAAGATCATTATGCATCTGAGTCTGGTAGACTACACATCCATGTAGGGTAAAGTCCTGGTTTGCAGCCACACTTATCTTCATAGGATAGGACATCCTGTATGTAGTCAGTTATGAAAACCTACATGAAAAATATCATTACTGTTAGGCTGTCCTGGCATTCTTCTTGATGCCACTAGGTCCCTGCAACCCTGAACTGGTTAGGGGGTTATGGAACAGATAAATTAATGGGGTGTAGTTGCATTCCTTAAACCCACCTGCTGGACCAGCCTATAGCCGTAAATAGAAAGTAGAGTTACCCGTCAGAAAAGAAGTTATGCTTAAGAGTGTCAGTTTAAAAAGAAAGAATGGCCATGATAAGCAATGAGGTGCTACTTCGCAATTTTCTTTCTTTCTTTCTTTCTTTCTTTCTTTCTTTCTTTCTTTCTTTCTTTCTTTCTTTCTTTCTTTCTTTCTTTCTATCTTTCTTTCTTTCTTTAATGTAACACTGCGTTCTCCAACCTGTTTAATCCAAATAAAAGTCACAGTAGGACCTGAGCCTGCGCTTGCAGCTCTGAAATAGAATCCACATCCTGAGTAAAGTTTGTTTTGATGTTCACCAGAGTCATATGGTGCTGCTGCCAGGGTGGTCTCAAATGAGCAGGTGTGAGGCAGGCAGTGGAGCTCAGGCCCACTGACCACTTGGGTCACTTGTGCACACACACACACGCTTACAATAACATAGAATCCTTCATGTATTCCTCTTCAGAACTCCAGTACTATGTATTAAAGGTTGGTGTGTGAAAAGTCAGATTTGAACTTTGTGCTTCTCCAGGAACCTTCTGGGTTCTAATGTGAGAGATGTCAAAGGGGACAGTCTATGTTTTCTTTGCATGTGCTATTATTGATTGTTAGCCAATTTACTTTATTTTACTTAAAAAAATTAGAATTTGTGTTCAATATTTAGGTGGTTTGGACACATGAAATCACCTACTGTGCACCTCATGTATGTTTGTCTGTCTGCATGAACCAACCTAGTTCCCAGTGAACTAATTTTGTGGAAACTTGTTCCACCTTTCTTTGAGACAATTTGACAGAAATGTTCAGATTTCATCAAGCTACAAATAGGGAACGTTGCACAATTTTTTGAAATTTTAGTAATTCCCATTTAGAAGGTCAAAATAGCTGTCTTAAAGCAGTCAAATATCCTGTACAAGTTTAATTATCAATTAATTTACTCTTTCAAATTTGCCTTGACCGAGATTATTTCAATTTATACGTTTTCCTCTTTTCAATGTATGATAGCCATTCTTGACATTGAAATAAAGTATATCAACAGTACAAGTTCTTTATACTTCTGCAGGGTCTTACAGATGATTGGAAACTCGCTGTTACTTCAGCAGCACACAGGAGAACATCAAAATAGATTTTAATTCTTAAGTACTTTTCTTAAAAATTTTATGTTTAAGAAAGAGAACCGTAATTAATTGTAGAACCTTCACAACCCACAACTAACCTTAGTACATCAATTGAAGCAAAGTTTAACTTCATTTGAGTTGCAATCTATTGTCTATTAAAGCTGTTTTAATGATCACAAGTCTATTTTATTTGTTTTTTTAATAGCATGATGTAGAATAATTCTAAAAGCATTCATTTTACAGTATGTGTTCTACTAATACATGTAATTACAATCCCTGGGACATTCCCTACTCAGGATAAGCAAGTTTGGAAATAGATAGATTGATGGATGGATGGATGTCACTGTTACTTTTGAGTATGATTTATTTTTACAGATACATTTAATAATCAAAAATATGGAATCTTTTCTCTTGATGAAGATAATAAACAAAAATTTAAAAAAGTTAAAGAAGACCCTGATTGCACCAGAATGTTACGCAATGCTTACATTTTCTTACTTGTTGTTCTTGAAAGAACACTGCAATAATTTTGTAATTTGTATGCTAACTGTAAGGTAATTACAACAGATAAACAATATTTTATGCAAATCTCCTGTTCTCCATTCCAGGATGAAAACGTTCCTCCTATTAAGCCCTTTCTTTGTGCAACACTTTTCTGCGCTAGCTCGGACATTAACCAATGTGTGTAGGGTTGCTGCATGTTGCAGCGCTGCTGTTGAAATTCCTCTTGTGTTGACACCATCACCCTTATTACCTTTTTCCACTTTATTAGAGTGTGAGGAACGGTTAGCAGCTCTTGTTATTGTGTTTTTTAAAAATGACAACTAAAAGATTTTCAGTTTTGATTTGTACATTCATTACACATCATGTATAGAAAAAGCACTCTCTGAAGCTATTTGATTATGTGGCGCTGTTCACATTTATTCTGTTCTCCTAAAATCACTATGTGAAGTAATGTAAAATAAAAACAGTGTTCGGTCATTTTTGTTGCCTCCTGTGTGGAGTTTTGTACGTTCTCCCTGTGCTACCTTCCAAAGATTCAGATTTCCTCAAACTGCTTAAGTATATGCTGTTACAGTAGGTTGATCCAAATCTGCCTTAGTTTGTACACAAGCATTGACAAGTGCAAGTGTGTTCTGCAATTGACACACTTTTTAGGCCTAGTATTCTGCATTCATAGTCCTGTGTCAGCCTGTCGTTCTGATGGCTTTTCATGTGCACATATTAGTCGCTTTGTAGGTACATTGACATCATGCTGGCACACCATTATATAATACTTTTATTGTGGTTGGTACCATTCTACTGAATATTGATACTATTTTGAGGAAATTGAGTTAGAGAGTTACACAGCAAGTCTAAAGGTGGTATGTCAACCTTGCTAGGGTGCTATTTGCAGCTCAGCCCCTTCTCTTCTAAGCAGTAATATTTTTTATCTATGAAGATCAAGTAGCTACAATAGACTAACTGTGCTTCTTTATTTAATCTGCTCTATTATGACTGCTCATGTGTGTGTCCTCTTCTGTCTTTCAGATAGCTCACCAGTGCCTAGCAGCCAGTGCACCACTTTCCCTGCGTCATTCTGGAGTTCATCATACCAGCCACAGGTAGCCCCATGCATTGCTGGAGTTCATGCAGATTTCCCAGCTGCAAGCACAACCCCTGCTGCTACCTTCCATAACTCTGATCCCTCGGGGTGGGGGCACAGCCTTCAGCAACCAGCACTGGCCAATCCGGCAGCTTTCACAGACTCCTGGCATTACCAGCTCACCTCACAGGCTAGCCCTTCGTACCCACATGTCCATGATGTGTATTCTCACTTTCACCACCACCATCATCAGCACCCCCATCACCTGCTGCACCACAGTCACGGCTCCCATCTGGACCCACGTTACAGCTCCTTGTTAGTCCCTGCTATGCGTTCTGCACATTCCCGGAACTCCACAACTACATGTGACATGACCAAAGGAGATGGCACCTCCACCAGCCAGCCATGGGCTGGAACCTTCCAGGGAATGGTCGACATCAGTTTTGATTCAGGTGAGGAGATCAGAGACCAGGATCGGTCTGCCTTGTTATTTTATTTGTTTATTTTTAATCATTTTTAAGGGTGTATTCTTTTCAAACTTAGTTTTCC
This sequence comes from Erpetoichthys calabaricus, assembly GCF_900747795.2. Lineage (NCBI taxonomy): Eukaryota > Metazoa > Chordata > Cladistia > Polypteriformes > Polypteridae > Erpetoichthys > Erpetoichthys calabaricus. Next base: position 140,920,907 of record NC_041397.2, on the reverse strand, counting down.
AGTGATATACATAATTTTTGTTTGATCATAGGAACCTGATTTTCAAATTTTTTTATCAATTATGATGAACTTAAAGATGACATCTGGTGTCACTGAATGGAACAGGTGAAATACTGAAATACAGCAATACAGCAGGCAAACAAACATTCACATTTTAAAACATCTAATAGACCATTTCAGCTGATTTCTGGTCTTTCCTAACAGATGAAAATTGTTCATGGCTACATGTGAATTACAGGTGTCTGAAAATGATAAATATATTAAAACAAGAGAAAGAGTCAAAATGTAATTTATTTTATCCCTTTTACAATCTGTTGTGTTCAGTGGTATGGCAGTGAGTTCTCATTAACTTTCTGAAGCGTCTTATTAATGTGCTTGCTGTGAAAGAACTATCCACCTAGTCCTTCGGAAACATGTTTAATCCAGTAAAGAGCTGCAGGGAGCTGGACGTTACCCTGGCAGTGTCAGACACAAGCTAGACATCCAGTATTCTTGCACAGCCAAAGTTTCTTGCCAAATTAATCTATTAATCTTTTCTTTATATTTCTAAAACAAAGCACTATATAAGTTGCCTAATATACAAAAATTTTCTTACATACCCAATCCATGCCTAAAACTGCATTTATTGCACCAACAGGTGTAATTTAAGGAAAGTTATGGATATAGTTTACTGGAAAAAGTCTATAAGCTTTTGAGACATTTTGAAAATGTCTAAACCCAAATCTGTCCCTGTGTGCAACAAATACTGCTTATACTTTTGCCTTTAATCTAGATTCATTAAAGGTTATCAAAAATAAAGAATAGAAATGCATGTTTGCATTTAGGATTAAGGAAAATAAGCTCTCTATAGCAGTGTAAGCCATGCTGTAACAATATTTTACTGTTATAGTACCTGGAGTGCTTTCAGGTCAGGTTGGGGTGCATGCACTGGTACAGCATATTGCTGCACCCACCACCTGATGGAACAGCTCAGGATCCTGGTTGGCATCCCCCCAGACAGACACTCATTCCAGTCCCACCCTTCAAAAATGCATCCATCTGCCACAGCCAGGTGTTACGTGGGTGTTCCCTTGGCCTGGTTTAGCTGCTCGGGTCTTCAACAATGAGGATCTTATGAGCTGGATCACCCTCAGGGAATCGCACCACATGGCCACAGTGCTGTAACTGACGCACCCTCACAATGCAGGTAATGTGCCTCATCCAGGACTCCATGTTCAACCGCTCATTTGACACAAAGTCAAACCAGCAGTACCTAAGGATTCTCCAAAGAGACACAATACCAAAGGAGTCTAGACTTCGTTCCAGTGACCTGAAACGCGTCCATGTGTCGCAACCATATAGCAAAACAGGAAGTACCAGGACTCTAAAGACTTAGACCTTCGTCCTTTTGCAATGATATCGGGAGCGCCACACACCCCTTTCCAGCAACCTCATGACCCCCCCATGCTCTCTCAGTCCATCTACTGACTTCATAGTCACTAGAAGTCGAACAATACATCTTCACAAATCAATTGCTGATTTGCTCATCTCTACACTACAGACTGCATTTCACGTACTGGTGTACAGTTCACTTAAAACAATATAACATTTTCCAACCCGCTTAAGGCAGGTCAGAGCTGCTAGGAGACAAAACATACCCAGCTAACATTATATGCAAGACAGGAATCAGCCCTGAACAAAATGCCAGTCACACACCCAGCCACACTGGTATAATATATAGTACAATATAACATTTAGGATAATTTGATTGTGCTTCTCAATTCACTATGACAATCTTTCCATATGCTAATAAAAATAGCGTGATACCTGAGATAATTTATATAAAGACAGAGGGAAAAGTAGATCCAGCAACATTCTCTCAGCTTAAGGGTGAATCACATACCCGAGGACATCGACAATCAGTGGAAATTGAGGGGAAGTGCATCTAAAACTGAAGCCGGGAAGCATTTCTTTACGCAAAGAGTTGTGGGACACTGGAACAAACTACTGAGATGTGTAGTTAAAGCACAAACCTTGACAACTTTTAGGAAGAATCTGGATGAGATATTGGGACAGCTTAGCCGTTAGCTAAACGAACGGGCTTAATGGACTCCAAGACCTCCTCTCGTTTGTCACATTTCTTATGTTCTAGGGTTTCTTATTAACTATTATCTGTGCTCTGTTTGTTACATTTACTTGATTTATCATCAATTATAAAACAAAGGAAAGAAAAAGCCAAACAGTCTCTCTATTTGTTGATACTGTAGCTTTAATAAGTTCAGTAGTATCTTTTTACCCTGTTAATGGAATCAAATATTTGAGATTAGACATCAAAATTCAATGCCTTTCCTGGTACAAAAAAATCTGTTTAGACTACAAAAACAAACATTGATGAAACTGTCAGTTTAGACGTCCCATTAATTTTCTTAAAATTGAAAATTTTGTGCTTACTGTATCTGTCGTATCTTTCTCCCTGGTCTGCACTGGCATCAGTGACATGCGATTCTCTAGTAATCTCCTGCACAGGGTCATTTGGGTCAGGGATTTTATAACTATTTATTTTGAATGTTTTTTGTCAGTAATCTACCTTCATAATTTGTCTTAAGTTACATCTTTTGGTGCAATACATGCAGTTTTTGTCTTCCTATTGATTGTTAATTCTTAACTTATAATGGTTATTTGTTTGTTTAACTTCAATCAAATTTAATTAAAAAAAATGTAAATAGTTATCAAAAACCTGGTAGTTAACTGACACATCACTTCGTTAGACTAAACTCAGTGGAAGGTCATCTTGCAGAAGGAACACAAAATTAAAATTCAAAGTTGTATTTAAGGTAAGGAAACAAAAGTTTGTGCAGCTTGGTTGAGTGATTTTACTGCTACTTATGGCTCTGGGATATTATTGTGATCCTCAGTGTGTCCTTTGTTTGTGTGGTATTTCCTTGTTCTCTCGATGGTCATGCACAGTTTATCCAGGAAGTCCAGGTTTTTTTTTCAACATCTCAAAGGTTTTAATGTTTGGTTGATTACTAACTCTGAGTTAACCAAGTGTGCTTGATCTCTCCCTTGCATCAGAATCTGGTGAGATAGTCTCTGCTTCCAGCAGTTCTGTAGTGCAAAAGTCTGTTAGGGAAATGGACAGCTGGGTAGATTGATTTTGCTTTCTGACCCACTGGTACGAGAAAACCCCCACATCTGGTATACTGTTCAACTTATCTTGATATCTAGTTATGTAAGATGTCATGCTTTTTGTGGTTCCCCCATATTCCTGAAAGGTCCTTATTTTTAGGCCATGTTAGGCCATTTTTTGTGCAGAAAATCACACCCTTATAATAAAGAGTAAACCAATAGATGTCTTAATCAAAAATGATCAGAGGAACTTGAATTGTGCAAGCTACATCAACAGACCCCAATGGTTCACTCCCTAATGGTATATGAGATGTCAAAATTGCTCCTTTTCACAAAACCTCAAAAAATGTTGAATGTTGTTTTATGCTATTTCAAGGTTGATGATCATGACTATGATAATATTTATGATATTTGATTTTCTACCGATGGTCCTAGCCCTATAAGAGCCATTCCCAGGAGGTTGAAAATAACAAATTTCAAATATAAGCATGTGAGAGAATCTGCTTCAAAGTCAGTGATTACGAATATGATGGTATTTTGACTTTTGATCCTTTATTAGGGATCTAGCCCTTTGTAGACATTTTTCAAAGGATAAAAAGGGCACATTTCTATTACAATTGAGATTATTTAGACTTTAAACTTTTACATTGTAGCACACATTTTAATATTTCAAATATTTGACTCAACTGTTCTTCTTTTTTTATGTATTTCTAACTCATGAAGTAAATAATTAGACTTTTTTTTATAATTTTTCCTATATACATTTCGTACATTGGACTAATGGTCATATATGTTTTTTCTTCACAAACCTCTTTAGAAATTCAATTAACATCATAATCCCTTTACATTAGTTCAGGTTGAACTAATAATGCCGTTGAAAATGATCTCTTTCTTCAAATTTGAGGCAACGAGTGAGGTTCTTCCTAAATACCAAATCTTCTTTTAAACTTCTGTTGAAATGATGTGTTTGCATCTGGCATTAGATATATTTGCCACAGGCGTTCTTACCATTTACGATTTGGATTAGCATATTCTGTCTGACTCTATAAATGTTAACAATGACTCCTCTCACTATTTGTGCCTCTTCTATTTCTTTTTTTCCCAGCATTTACACATCCAGATGCGGGGAAGGGAGCCGGATGGTTCTGACTAGAACCCTAATGTGCTACAAAGTGAGCAGCACTCCCAAGATGGAATACAGCTTAGTGCTTTCTCCTTTCCATTGTCAGCTTTTGAGTATCATGAGAAACAGGGACCACAAAACAAATTGGAAAAAAAAAAGTCAAAGCTGAAGAAGAAAGATAGAGACCAGCTGCAAATTATCCTTCTGATACTTTGAGGAGAAGATAAGAGCATGCCAGCTAAGGACGAAAATGTTTATTTTTAAGCTAAATGTATTTTTGTATAGAATTTAGAAATCCTATGGCCCATTGAGGTATATATTTTTGGTGAAACACTGTTATATAAAATTCAAGCCTATTCGTGAATGTCTTTTTCATTTGTCCTGAAAAGTTTTGTGCCATAATGGCGCCTGGCTTTCCTTACTGGCACTGTCAGCATGTTCACATGCATTTTGCAGCTGCTTGATGTCAGTATTCATCTCATGCCAATTTTTTTCCTTTTCTGTATAAACCTTCTATCTCTCAGACAAAAAGGTATATAGACATATTATATTCTATTCATGTGATTATTTTTCTCATAAAACATTGCTCCTTCTCTATCACAGTTAATATTTTGTAGTTTATTCTGCTGTACATAAATGTCTAAATGTGTCTGCAATGCAGGATTTTTCATCTGCCAAATGATTCATAGAGAAATTATATTTTATATTCAATTTCAGGATTCTTTAAATGCTGCTGTTTTCACTGACTGGGCCAACTAATGCTGTTTGTAGAAAGGGGAAGCTGTATCTGAAGAAAAATTCACAAATATGCCATTGTGGGCAGCAGTAGGGTAGTCTGCTGGAGCCAAAGGTTAAATTCTCCTGCCCTGTACTGCGAATTACTGTGTAATGTGCTCTGTGGTCATTATAGAAGGTGTTATAGTAAACAAAGTGGAAAGTTGCCGAGTTTTGGCTGATATATAGCATCTTCCTAGGTGAATGCTACTATAATACAATGTCGTACATTGTTCATGCATTGTTGCTTTCTGTAGTATGATAACATTTAGAGTACAAAATATTTTCTGTTTTCTAGTAAAGGCACTACATTCATTCATTCATCATCCATATCCACTGAATGTATTTATAGGGTTGTTAAGAGGCTGGAGTCTTATGCTGGTATCATCAACCAACCTAGTCTATTGTAAGACACACTGACCCTCACATCAGCACGGGGAGAACATGCAGGCTGTCAGTCACATAGAGTGACTGAGCAGGGATTGAACCCAGTAACCACTAACAGAACAGAGGGGAAATATAAACATATAGTATTACACTCAGTATGTATGTGTGTGTGTCTATTTATACCTGTATATGTAGTAAACATACCTATATTGTGTATATATTTATATATGTATATACATATGCACATATACACACACACAAATATATTGCGTATGTATATATACAGTATACACATATATACATACATATATATTGTACTGCAGCTGGAAAGTAGATGAGAGCACACCGAGAAATAGGTAAGGTGGTGACCAGGTCACCCTGTTTAGCCAGATGGCAATTAGGGTTCAAATATAACAAAATGAAAATAGCACGCCAATAATTAATTTCAGAGCCCTGTCCTCTATGATCATCAAGTCAGAATGCAATAACACCTTCGTGGAGTGGCTCGTTTTTATATCGTTGGGACCATAAGGGATGGAGCCTTCTGGGGGCTTTGGTGTTGCAGCTAGGCATCCTCCTTGGCTGGCTGTTCAATGCTGCATGGAAAGGAGAAGATACTGTCAGAGTCAGCACCTCCTCTTGTCCCAGGGTGGTACTGTTCACGAGAGCCCAGAAGATGGTCCCCAGGCACTCATGCGTGACAATATATACCAACCTTGGATTGGCGTAAGAAGGTCTGAGGGAGTGTATGTAGTACTGTGTAATGTAAATGTGTCATTTTTACGAAAGAGATCATATAATATTTACATTTAGCACCTTTCCTGTCATGGCTATGTAGTGTCAAATGATCACGTTTACAGTATGAGTTGAGTTTTTTGTATAAAACATGTTTCCCATTTCTGTGAGGAGTGCCGTACAAAATTAAGACTTAATATTTTTTCAGACTTCATTCAGTATATAGTGCCTTTTCTGGGGAGTGCCTTGCCTTTGTGATACAAAGTGTACACTGTTTCTTTTTTTATTGTGGATTGCTGCATTATATCCTGGTTTATTTCTAGTGACTTTCATTGTGGTCACTGTTGTTATAATACTGATTGAGTCACTTTGCAATACTGCTTATTGGGAAAGGAGTCATAGATGATATTATTTTAACAGTGTTTTAAATATTTTTGATATATCTAAATGTAATATTTATAGGCTTATGTAAAGGATTGGAAGTTGACCTAAACAGCCGTTGGATCAGTACTGCCTGAAACAGGCCTGCCTTAAGGCCTGCTGGTCCTTTATAGGCCTTCATGGACCCCATCATTTGCTACATCAGGGTGTTCAATGTCCTGTGTTTTAGCAGTGCATTTGCTCATCTGTGCCGCCAGTATTGTGTAACTCTTATTAAAATGAATTTCATTTTTATTTTTTCTTGTAGAGTCACTTTGTGAATCTTCTTTGACTTATTTGTTCAATGTTTCAAGCCACTGCTCTTATACAGCATGCGGTTGTGAATGTTTTGTAAAGTAAGCTGTATATTTGTTTTTGTCAATAAATAGAGTTTTACATGTTCTCAGAGTATCTGTTGTCACTTAGTCATAAGTGTTAAGTCGCTTTTTACTGTTTCTTGTGGAGTTTATCTGGAAGCTGATCACATGTGTTTGTTATGATAGCAGCCGTTTTCTAGTGCCTTCAATGAATACCCCTGTATGAGATTAAAATGGTCTGTTTCCTGTACATCATTTCTCCCTTTCATAACAGAGCCTGACTGTTTCTTTTGGTCACACTTGTGGACAGCAGCAGTAGGAGTTTTTTTTACAACTGGCATCATCCTTTTAGCTTTTTAATGGCATCCTGCAGCTGACTAGCAGCAGAGATCAGTTGTTGCTATCCCACCAAAGTACCATAGAGGCTGAGAAAGGCTGCACATATTGAATTTTTAATTTGCTGCCAAGCTCCAGTTTGCCAGGACAGTTAATCACTTGTTCATTTGCCACAACTTTAAATCATTGGTGAGTTATATTGGCACTCCACAAAGTTATTTTGTTAACCTCTTGTGAAGAAAAACACTTGACAGAAATGTCAGTGAACACCTAAGTGCTTGAAAGTCTACATTAGAAGTGGTCTTGGAGATAATATGGCCATTATTTAACTAAGGAAATTAAAGTTAACCAATTAATTAAATGGGTCAAACTGGAGAATTCTTAGCCAAAGCCACTTTAACCACCTGCTCATAATTTGTGAAAATTTTTTTCTTACTGATAGAAAAGTGAGACCTTTGGTTGTGAGCTTTATTTTGTGGAAGGATTAACTGGACTTTACCCTTTCTTTAAAATTATTATAGTTGCTTACTCTGAACAGGCATCTATCCGCTGTAAAGAAGGAGTAGTTTGATATTCCTTCATGATGGCTTACAGGCTCAAGTTAACACTCTGTCAACTCACATCTATCTATCTATCTATCTATCTATCTATCTATCTATCTATCTATCTATCTATCTATCTATCTATCTATCTATCTATCTATCTATCTATCTATCTATCTATCTATCTATCTATCTATCTATCTATCTATCTATCTATACACACCATTCACATTTTTTTAATGCAAGCTGAGCTCCACATGACGTATACAGAAAATTATTTACAGTTTTGTGTACCTGCTACATGAGTTAGCTGAAATTTCAATTAATATTTTATATGTTTAAACAAGTGATCTTTTATCAAGCTTTTATTAGGCTCTAAATATGGAGAGCTGCTCAAAAGTTGGGTTTGATGCCCTCTATTTCTCACTATAGAAAGCGTGGTATATAGTGGTATGGTCAGTCAGTCAGTCTTTTTCCAACCCACTATATCCTAACACAGGGTCACGGTGGTCTGCTGGAGCTAATCCCAGCCAGCACAGGGCGCAAGGCAGAAACAAACCCAGGGCAGGGTGCCAGCCCACTGCAGAGTGGTATGGTGATATAGAAAAAATAGTGCTGGAATATATAAGTCCTCTTGTTGTAGACAACCTGAACCCACTGCAGTTTGCCTATCGCAAAGGCTTATTCTCACCTGGACAAAGCTCGCAGCACCATGAGGATGATATTTTTCGATTTACCCAGCACCCTCATAAACATCCAGCCATCCCTGTTAAGGGGTAAGTTCAGATGTAGATGGATGAGCCTATAATGTCCTGGATAACAGACTGTCTGTCGGGCAGAGCACAGTTCATGATGCACAAGGACTATGTTTCTGGTATGGATGTGAGCAACACTGGAGCACCACAAGGAACAGTCCTGTCACTCTGTGCACATCAGACTATAAATATAACACCAGATCATGTCACTTGCAGAAATTATCAGATGATTCTTCACTTATGAGGTGTATCAAGAAGGGGGATGAGACGAAATATAGGAGACCTTTGTTTCTTAGTGAAAAAGTAATTGTCTGCACCTTAACATCAGCAAAACCAAGGAACTGGATATAGACTTTCACCGCAGCAAAAAGCTTTATGTCCAGTCACTGTTCAGGGAGTGGAAGTGGAGGTGATGCACTCCTACAAGTACTTGGGGGTCCACATTAAAGTAGACTGGACTGCTCTCGGAACACAGAGGAGCTATATAAGAAAGAGCAGAGCAGACTTTTTTCCTTAGGAGACTGCATTACTTTATTGAGGATAATGACATCCTTCACATGTTCTACAACTCTGTGATGGCATGTGCCAATTTCTAAACTGTGTTGTGCTGGGCTGGTACTTCAAGAGATGCCCACCCAATCAACAAGCTAATTAAAAAGTTGGCTCAGTTAAGGGACACACCCTGGAGTCCTTAGAGGTATTAGCGAAGGAGAGAATTAAAACAAAACTGAGTGCCATTATGAACAATGCTGCACATCCTCTCCCTGACACACTAACACTGAGGACTTTCAGCCAACGAATTATTCACCAGAAGTGTGTCAAGAAACGGTACTGGGGCTCCTTTATACCAACAGCAATATGTCTACATAATGCCACTCTGTAATTGTGACAGCCAAGTCAGACGTTTTCTTTGTTTTTCATTTTTTTTTTTCATTTTAGTCATTCTGGTGTGAGTTCAGACCATAGGGTGTGCATATATATTTATTATCTATCCATTTATGTATTTTTATTTACAGAGCTTCTGTAAAATGCCAAATTTCCCTTAATCTATCTATCTATCTATCTATCTATCTATCTATCTATCTATCTATCTATCTATCTATCTATCTATCTATCTATCTATCTATCTATCTATCTATCTATCTATCTATCTATCTATCTATCTATCTATCTAGTGGAACATAAAACATTACAAGAAGACATTTTCAATTGCAATAATTAAGTCACTTTAGATTGCTGGTTGGTTTAAAATCAGTAGCCAATGTGCCCTTCTAGAGGTAACACCCTTGTACCTGTAAAAGTATACCTGCAGCACCAACTATTTGCAACACCCATTGGATATATAAGCCAGGCATCACGAGGCAGCATTTACACTATCAAAAACTTATTTTTTCAGATTGTAATGGAGATCAATTTGAGTTAGTTAAATGGTTACTTTGTGAATTTAAAAACTGAGAAGACAGTCAAACATATCTTGGACTTTCTTGTCAAATTATGCTTCAGTAACACCAATTAGAAGATTATGAAAAAAAAAACCTAGTATCACAAGCCAGGTTCATGTTAATGTTTGTGGAGTGGCCTTCAGCTCTTGCTGTGGATACCAGTGTACATTGTGCTGTAGCTGTACGGTACTTTTTTGGAGTGTTGTTTAACCTAAAAAGCATTAATATATTCCACCATAATATATACCACTAAGACTCACATTGTGCTACGCGTCCATAAAGTGGCGCATGTCAAGCAGAAGTTGGGCTACACCATAGGTCAGCAAGATCAAAAGAGTAGTGCGATAATTCAAATCCTGACAAATCAATAAGAACATCTAGGTTATCCATATGTGTACACAGAAAGTTTCTAGGAAAAGTATGTCTGATACCTCGGTATCAATCAGATACTACATACATTCTTTTTTTTTTGATTTTATTAATTTTATTAACATCAAATAACATTTCATACAAATAACTCAAGTTTTACAAAAATCAAATCAACCCCCAACCCTGAGAAAGAGAGCTAGGCCAGCAGAGTAAAACTTTAAGCTAGTAAAAATAAGTAAATAGATAAATTAATAAATTAATAATAATAAATAGAATAAAAAAGAGGAGAACGAATCTGCTTCCTCAATTTAAATGCTTAATCTAACATGTTATTGATTAGATCCTGCATGTAGAATGTACTACATACATTCCACATACTGTACATGCCTACTACTGCTTGGTGTGTATTATTCACGTTGCGTGTTGCATCATGCCTCAATGTATGTGTTCATGTATTACAAGCTCTATATAAGTAAATGCATTTTATATGTGCGTGCACTGAAATGATAGTGAGCATGGAAAAATTAATTTGCATTGCTGCTGGCAATGAGTGTAACTCACAACAGTCAGTCAGTCAGCCGTCAGAAGTAATCACAACAGAATAATAAGTTCTAGAAGATGCAAGTGTTTTTCCAAAATAACATCTCCACTATTTCTCAGCCGGAAATTATGAATAATTGGTTAATCACTTTGTAATTTCACTTCATTTTTTAATTTCATTTATTTAATGTCATGAATACTGTATGATGCTTGCTTTGTATAACAGTCTTTTTTTTCAGTACTGTATTATCGTTTTCATAATTTCATTTCATTTACTGTACATAACGTGTTTGTTTTTGTTGGTGGTTTTGCATAAAAAGGTTATGCAGTTGTCATTCATTCTGACACCACCGCAAGGGAAATTAGTAGAAAATCAGACAAAATTTTGACTCAGTATTTAGTCCTTGTTGGACTAGGTAAATGTACTTCCAGTACCTTCAAAGTAGGAGGTCTGTGGGCAGCTTGCAGTGGGACGTCCTTGTCAGCTGTCCTGGGTATTTCTTTGCAATTAGCTGAGGTCTCTGCATGACTCAAGAATCAGCACGCTTTACTTTTGGTGCTGGCTTAACTAGTATACCGTATTTCATGGTGAGTCTTATTCAAACCATATCATAAAGAAATCTGAAGCTCATAACTGCAATAACACTGTCCTTTCAAAGTCCTCACTCCATAATGGACAGCGATGCGGAGTTATAAAAAAACAAAATCAGAAATGGAGTAGGTGGCAGACTACAGTAGAAAAATACCTATGAGCTCAGCTCCCTAATTACAGTTTCCTCTCTCACAACAATAAATCTGTCATATTTCTGAGTCAATAATAGGAATCACTACTGTGTCCTCTGTGGTAGAAGTTTCAGGCAACCAAATGTCAGCCATCTGCATAGAGTAAGATGGGGGTGCATGTACTCAAAGACTTGCAGCTGTCACAGCGTGTCTCAAATAAAGTATGAGTGTCAGAGATCAAGTGCTACAGAGCCATGTAATGAGTAATGGGGAGGGGCAGAGAGAACAGATGAGAAAAAGGAGTCCAGTAGATGCAAACAAACTGGATAAGAATGGAGCTAAAGAGAGGTAAGGGAAGAAGCGAATGGTGACCCAGAGCCAATTGATTTAGATGACAAGCAATGACTGAAATAATAAATTAGCAACTGTGTGTTGCATACTGTCATCAAGGTAATTATACTCTAGAATAGTGAAATTTATACTCTCCTCCATCAGGAAGGAGCCTAAAGGAGCACATTATAATAAAGCGCTGTTGAAAATCTTCGAATACTTGCAGGACACAGCTAAACTATTGCAATCCCGCTCATCTCTTTCCACACAGTGGTGTCACTAACGAGATTCATTGGAAAACAGATCTTAGTTATAGCAAGATATTCTCTCACAAAAGAGAGTGCCATTGTTTTGAGTATGAACTGCTTCCAGTATCACCTTCCCGTTTGCCCCTGGCACATTTCACTCCAATCTCCACCAACAAGCTTCCTGTCAGCTGAATCTTAATACATTGTTCTTGACATCTTGCTACATATGGAGGAATCATGGCCTTGAAACAGTGTTGAAAAAGTTTCATTTTTTCATTTGCTAATATCAAGAAAGCTACTGGCCAGAAACAAAGTTTTATGCAAGATAAGAAACCACAGAACTTGGACAATGCTGTAAAAGCAGCTCAGTTTTTAGTTTTATCTTGACTTCCAGAAAGCATTTAATAAGGTGGCACATGAAAGGCTGGGCATTAAACTAAATGCAGTGGGAGTTCAGAATGTTATGTGTACATGAGTGCAAAATTGGCTCAGACACAGGAAGCAGAGGGTAATGGTGCGAGGAACCAAATCAGAATTTGATAATGTTAAGGGTGGTGACCCTCTGGAGTCAGCCCTAGGGCTGCTTCTATTTTTAATAAATAAAATATTTGGATAGCAATATGAATAACAAGCTGGTTAAGTTTGGAGATGATACCAAGCTAGGTGGATTGGCAGATACAGTAATCTAAAATCCGCTTAATCATTACAGAGGTACTTGGACAGAATACAGACTTGGGCAGATTTGTGACAAATGAAATTTAATGTAAGTAAATGTAAACTAATACATGTAGGAAGTAAAAATGTTAGGTTTGAATACACAATGAGCAGCTTGAAAATCAAAAGTACACCTTATGAGAAGGAGTCATAATGGGCTTGTCACTTTCAACTTCTAGACATTGTTCAGAAGCCATTAAGACAATCACCAGAATATTAGGTTATATGTGTGGAGTACAAGTCCAAGGAGGTTATACTCAAGCTTTATAATGCACTGGTGAGGCCTCATCTGGAGTATTGTGTGTTTAGTTTTGGTCTCCATGCTACAAAAAGGACATAGCAGCACTGGAAAAGTCCAGAGAAGAGCGACTAGGCTGATTCCAGGCCTACAGGGCATGAATTACGAGGAAAGATTTAAAGAGCTGATCCTTTTCTGTTTCAGCAAAAGAAGGTTAAGAGGTGACATGATTGAAGTGTTTACAGTTATGAATACAATTAGTACAGAGATTGTTATTATAAAATGAGTTCATCAAGAACACAGGGACAGCTTTGTTATTGGTGAAATTGGTAAAAATATTAGGAAGTTTTTATTTACACAGAGAGTCATATACACATGGAATAAGTTATCAAATAGTGTGGTAGACCGTACAACTTTAGGGACATGCAAAACTCGATTTGGTGTTATTTTGGAAGAATTAAGTGGATAGGACTGGCGAGCTTTGTTGGGCTGAATGACCTATTCTCATCTATATTGTTATAATGTTCTAAATAAAATAGTTGTGAGGCTTGGTCAATATCAATGCCATAGACCATAAACTTGTAATTGTGCTTATGAAGACACTTGAAAACAGAAAAGCACTAATCCAAGTGAGTTATAATGATGGATTTAGAACTAAGAATTAAGATTATAATCTATCAATGTTTATGGGTAATATAATTGACTCTTAAATGAAGCTGAGATATGAGATGTTAACCTAAACAACTCCAAGAAACACTGGATTGGAGTTGCTGGGAGAACTCTAGAGGATTAGAGAGAGAGTGTTAAAGCTCTTGAATTGTGATGGCGATAAAATGGTTTAATGTTTAAGATTAAGACTTTTCAAGCCTTAAAACTCATTCGACAAGAAGTAAATTTTTGACTTCTCCTCTCAGGTCATCTATGAGCCTTGTGGTAATGGAGTACATTGAATGGTGATGTTACTCCATGACCATGTCTCTCCAGGCCAGATAAAGAAGATCTTCGTCAGCTCTTGCCCAAGATGCCACTTTTACTCTTATATATATAGTTAAACCAGAGGTATAGGTTAGGCAATATACTTTGATTTCTGACATTGTTTTTTTTTTAATTTTTTCAAGACATTATGGAATAAACACCGGAACATAGTATTAATTTACATAAAATAGACTAATCGGTTTAAAGCAAAAAAAAAAAAAAAAAAAATCCAGACACCACAAACCCAAGGAGGAAAGATTACATTAAGTACTAAAAAAGAAAATAAATAAATGAAATTAAAAAATGATGATATTTTTTGCTGTATACATGTTCTGCTCTGAAAGGGGTCAACCCGGCAAAAGTGAATACTGATCAACCCCTCTATCTGTTTACTGCTTAACATTTCCATTACTGATGTCATGGAGTTGTTTGTGTTACTGATCTTGACATTTTCCTACAGTATTTGATACAAAAAACACACTTAAGGAGTAGGCCACAACCTAGCCAAAATGCAACCCATAGCAAAAGCATGGTCAGAGTTAACAGAACAGATAGGCAGATGCCTGTCTAGGAAATGATTCACAGATTGCTTGCATTGGCTAAGGATATTTTGTCTGTCATTGCTTAGAGGAGTGATCACCAGGTCCTGCTGTTACAGATTTGTACTATGCAAGTGTAGGTCATTCCTGGTCCTGACTCAAATGTATAGTATGACATTGTAATGATCAGCTTAGCTCAGGTATTGAAAAATGTGTGACTTAGCCTACCAAAAAATTTATTAGAGTGCAAATCTACGTCGCTCTTGTTTGCTGCATTGCAGAATCTAGCAGATCATGCAAAATTATACAAATGAGATAAGCCCACTCATTAAATCAAGCTTGTTTGGTTAGTTGATATTTGTTATTATAACCTGTTAACATAACTGCTTAAACTTAGGAGTTTGTTTTTGACTCCTATGATCCTGTGTGTGAAAAAGTGCCTCGTTTTTATGGACTTCTCTTATGGCATCCCTAAATATGTATTTGACAGTGTAGTTGGACACTTTTATGCTAGATAAGCTGATTTAATTTTTCTGAAATACTGATGTAACTTTGATTAAAGAGATTCCCTTAGTCTTGTCAAAGCATGACATATTATTCAAATCAAATGAAAACAGATGCAGTAATGAATAAAGCATTTATAGTTTCCCCAAATTCTTTAATTATACTACCTAACAGGGCTGACTTAATGGTGCATTGTGCCCGTAGGCAGTGTTGATTTCAAGCACCTAAAAAGAGACATCCAAAAGAGGGTCCTCCTTTTAGATCCACGTGGCAGGATCAGTAACTGCAATCAATGACTTACTAAGGGATCGGTCCACCTTGAAGATTGGAAACTGATGAGTGGTTGGGTGGGGTTTGGGGGGGGGGGGGGTTTCATCTTGGAAAATGACACCCTTGTGATTGTATTTGAAACTGACAAGCTAGGGGAATGGGATCCCTTGGTGTTAGGCACCACTGAAAGCATATATGAAATCAATGAAAGGGGGGATCCGTGTTTATCTCTGGAACCAGAGGGGAAGCTGAAGGAGAGGTTTTGGTGCCCTCCCTGCATGTCAACCAAGCCATTGCATACTCTGCCTATACTTAGATCCGGTCCTGATCCTGATCCAGACTGGCAACATGGAAATCAAAAGTCTGTTAAGAGGAAAATGTTAAGCACTTGACAAGAAAGAAAAGTCCCCATCTTTATGTATTTCAAGCTGGTAACAGTAAGCGTATGAAACAGACCTATTATAAATGTCACAGAGCAAAGTGAAACACAACATATAAAGCTTACTCTTCTAGCAAATGCAGTAAATGTAAAGTTTGACTCTTATGTCAGAGGGGGACACTTTTACATTTTTTTGTGCACTGGGTGGTTCCATTAGGCACCCACTGTTGGGACTGGGGGGTGAGAAGTTAAAAGGCTATCTGTACTTATTAATGGTATTTGCTGTCTTGCAAGGGAGTCACTGCTTTGAAGTCTGGCCTTAGAGAATGTTTGTATTTACCTGGCTTGGAAATATTGGTTCCTAATCAGCATATCTGTACTTATTAATGTTTGGTAACCATACATTTTGTTAACTTGTGTTTTTATTAATTGTTAAACCCAGGCAATTTAGATGTGCCATTGATTAAACTGTTTGTCCAGGACTGACAACAGCAGGGGCTGAAGTAAATATAAACTCCTGGCCAGCAGAAGGCAGAAGGGGAGAGTCCACAGGAAACGCTGCCAAGACACTCGGACAGGGCACAGGGGCTCGCAGGCAGACAAGGGTACCTGGCTGGCACGACGTGAGGCACAAGGACGGCAACATTTACTTCCAGAGAGGAAGAGACAGCTCCACAAGGAGACGCCAGTTGTGGGTCCAGCGAAAGAGGGAAGCCGCATGAGAGGACCAAGCGAAGCTGACAGACGAGGAATGAGGTGTGCCTAGGTCCCAGCAACACAAGGAGCCCAGAGTGGAAGAAAAAGGAACAACGAAGAGATGCTGACAGGGAGTCAACAATTTGACACAACTTCTGCCAGGGAACAGAGTGCATCCATGAACAATTAAGTGTTGGGGTAACACAGTGCCCAAACTGGACTCTGCACCACTAAAGGTTGTATGCTCCAATTCTTGTTTTTACGGACTTTTAGAGTGTGGACTGTGTATTTTCCTTTTAAAAAAAGGAAATTAATTCCTGATATGTTTAGGTTCTGTTATGTTCGTTTATCTTTTTAATGTACCTTATATTGTCTTGTACAATAGAACTTACTGTTTCCTTTTTCTGAAATTACTGTTGTGTCTTTCATTGTGTGTTTACTCACCACCCAATTTAAAGAAACCTGTGTGCTATTATTGATACATTTCAGGAGTTCCCAGTCTCTTAATAAAACTGGGTGGCGTAGTCGGATATTTTAATGGTGTCTAAGTTAGATTACCTATAAGTGTGACCAGACACCTGTGACACTTATCTGAAGTAAAATTTGATTGTATGAAAATAAAAGAGTCAAGCAAGCAGGTGATAAGGCATCCTGTGGGTTGCAGGACTGCATGGCTCATGTGAGGAAGGCTCATTGTTCAGGATTTCTTTCATCTTCTATAATATAATAATTTTTTTCATACCATATCTGAACATTTTTCTTAAACTGTTCTATAATAAACCAATTAAAATGGTCCGTGGGGTACAGGAGGCTTGTGCTCTGTTGCCACTTTAAGGTATGCAGTAAGTTGAAGATTCCTGACTCTTTTACATGGGTTTCCAATCATACACTATATAGCAAAATGTCAACTAGAGCCAGTGGGTTTCTCAGAGAATCCAGGAAGCCTATTGCATTGAGTTAAGTGGGTTTTGGTGAATTTCTAAACTGTTTATCTTCAAGGCAGGAACTAACCCAGGACTGGGCATCAGTTAATCGCAAACAAAGCCCACTCAGTCCAACACCCACACTCACAAAGGGACAGTTTAGAATCTTCAATAAACATACCATGCAAGTCTTGGGGATGTGGAAGGAAACCAATGAAATAGAGAGAGAAAAAATGTAAACGAATACTAATAATAATAATAAAACTAATACTAATACTGTATTCTACTGCTACTAATAATAATAAAAAATGAAAAGATGACAAATAAAATGCTAGCTACCAAACTGGTTATTCTTAAATATACTCATTATTGAAACCTATAACCTCTTCGTAACTCTATCCCACAGAAATCTTTCCTGCTCTATAGGTGAAATCACGGAATTTTGCCAAAATATCACTTTTCACTTCACTCAAGTTTAAGGGTTAAAAAAAATGAAAGACCACTGGTAACAATCCCACATACATAACCATATTATCTCAGCAGTCAAATGTGCATTGAAGCTGCTGGTAAAGCAAGGCTCTGAATGTTCTGATTTTAGTTTTCATATCTTGAAATACATTTCTTTGTTTATTGTAACGTTATAGCTTAACTGTTCGTTAAAACCATAAAGTCTTTTGAATGCATTTTAGATATGTTTCCCCACTATCATCACTATTTTTATGTTCATTGTTATAGCTATAGCCATATTGCTACAATGACATACTGTTGCAAGGAACCCACTGGCTAGTCTTTCATTATGGGATGCCATATTTAACATTGGTGTATTGGATCAAAGACCTTTAAAAGAATAAACAAAAAATTAATTTCCTTCAAGTTATCATTGTAACTAAAAGGCACTAACAAGATTTAAGTGTCAACACCTCTGCTTTACTCTTTGCACTCTCATTTAATTCTCATGTCCTGGTTACTTGTGGTAGCTAAATAGTGCTATCAGGAAGGCTTTAGTTTTAGGGCCTTTGCTTTGCTTTTCTTCAACTTTGACTTTTAGATCTCATTTCTTATTAGTTCACTGTAACTAATTTGTATACTTCCCATTTTAGACCCCTGTCTGTTTTCAAATCCATCTTTTCTCTATCATTTCCTGGTCATATTTATTTATTACTCTGCAGTGTCTGATACTCTGTTATGACACAGAATGGCATGGGAAAGAAGTTTAGATCAGCAAAGACCAATGGAGAATTGTAGTCATAGATAAAGATAGAGCCAGTGGAGCTGACAGAACATTTGACTAAACTTGACCTCCTCTCTCACATTGCATCCAATCAGCTGAATGTAAAAAAATCCCACTAATGAAGGGTGAGGCCGAGTTAACTACATGCTTCCCAGACTTCCCATGGTTCAAAACCTGCTGCAGAAGCCAATTCACTAATTCTTTTCTGGCTTGGCATGAGAAACTCTTCTTTTATTTTCTGTTGGTGAAAACACTTCTTTGTTGATAACTCTAGACTAGAACTATGAGAAGAGAAGCTAGACAGTAATGGCTTCTTAATTTCAAGGAGACCTTCTGACTAGTTTTGTGAGTGCTTTCACTCATTAGGTGGACTAGCGGAACTAGAAAACATCTTCATAAAGTAGCACCTCAACTGCTCTGCAGCTCTAAGGCTATCAGAGGCCCACAAGCTGAGTGGAGGACCACCCCCCACCATCACTACCACCACCACCACTGAAAACATTGTGCAACGGTTTTCCTTCTGCTGGGATTAATTGCAGTCCCTAGGGAGACCACAGTGCTAGGCTATCAAAACAAAACTTTAGTTTTTTGCTACATTCCTGGATAATTAGGTGAATGATTATTGTAGCAATAAGTAACTCAGTGCCAGCTGTCTGTAAGCCCTGCGCTGCATAAACAGCACCACAATTCTGCCTCTATCAGACATAAGGGGCATATTAGGTGAACCTCTGCTCTTTACACTACCTCCAGAAAGTGTCTTTACTCCATTGAATCCGTAGACCAATCCTGTAATATACTCTTATGCTATGTTGACTCTCTGATACAGTACATCCTATCCTGCAAAGAGCCATTATGGTGATGTCTGTGCCGACTTTGTAGTGGTTCCTGTGGTTGATGTATTGTAGCTGCTCTACTAGTCATAACAGAGTCACTTGAGTTACTGTCTGAATTATCCTTTTCTTGAAGATGGCACTGATTTCAGCAACCATTGATATGATTAGGTATTTTAAATAATTTTGCTGTCTTTTTTGAGACTTTACCAATTTTTTTCAAACACTTAGTAAATTTTCCTTAGCTTTGATATCATATACAGTAGTTTATGAAGCCACTCCTTCGTTACCCAGGCAGTGTGTTTGGGATCATTGTCATGCTGAAAGACCCAGCCACATTTCATCTTCAATGCCCTTGCTGATGGAAGGAGGTTTTCACTCAAAAGCTGACGATACATGGCCCCATTCATTCTTTCCTTTACACGGATCAGTCGTCCTGGTCCCTTTGTAGAAAAACAGCCCCAAAGCATGATGTTTCCACCGCCATGCTTTACAGTAGGTATGGTGTTCTTTGGATGCAACTCAGCATTCTTTCTCCTCCAAACACGACGAGTAGAGTTTTTTCATCTGACCATATGACATTCTCCCAATCCTCTTCTGGATCATCCAAATGCTCTCTAGCAAACTTCAGATGGGCCTGCACATGTACTGGCTTAAGCAGGGGGACACGTCTGGCACTGCAGGCTTTGAGTCCCTGGCGGCGTAGTGTGTTACTGATGGTAGCCTTTGTTACTTTGGTCCCAGCTCTCTGCAGGTCATTCACTAGGTCCCCCGTGTCGTTCTGGGATTTTTGCTCACCGTTCCTGTGATCATTTTGACCCCACGGGGTGAGATCTTGCGTGGAGCCCCAGATCGAGGGAGATTATCAGTGGTCTTGTATGTCTTCCATTTTCTAATAATTGCTCCCACAGTTGATTTCTTCACACCAAGCTGCTTACCTATTGCAGATTCAGTCTTCCCAGCCTGGTGCAGGTCTACAATTTTGTTTCTGGTGTCCTTTGACAGCTCTTTGGTCTTGGCCATAGTGGAGTTTGGAGTGTGACTGTTTGAGGTTGTGGACAGGTGTCTTTTATATTGATAACGAATTCAAACAGGTGCCATTAATACAGGTAACGAGAGGAGGACAGAGGAGCCTCTTACAGAAGAAGTTACAGGTCTGTGAGAGCCAAAAATCTTGCTTGTTTGTAGGTGACCAAATACTTTTTTTCCACCATAATTTGCAAATAAATTCTTTAAAAATCAGACAATGTGATTTTCTGAATTTTTTTTTCTCATTTTGTCTCTCATAGTTGAGGTATACCTATGATGAAAATTACAGGCCTCTCTCATCTTTTTAATTGGGAGAACTTGCACAATTGGTGGCTGACTAAATACTTTTTTGCCCCACTGTAAATACCTTCCCGAACAAATTAATTTTATGTACTTTTTTTAAAGAATGAATTGAGTCAGCTGATCTCAATAATTTAGAGGCTTCATTCCAAAGTCTTGGCACTATACAGCTAAAGACTCTGTAACCCATCAAGCACAGGATATTTTGGGTCACAACATGATTGCTGGAATCAGTAAACCTTAGTGGGCAGACTGGAGAAGTAGTGATGGAGGAGGGTACTGATGTTGCCTAATGCCAGGTCATTGAAAGCTTTATAGGTTAGAGATCAAATTTTACTTTCAATCCCATAAGACACAGGGAGCCAGTGAAAACAAAGCAGCTGTGGATATGTGTAAGGACTTTTGTAGCAGAGTTTTGAACCAAATGGAGCTACGATAACAGATTAGAAGGGGCACCTGCTAATAGTGAGTTACAATAATTGTTGTGGGATATAATAAAAACACAGACAACTTTCAACTGAAAAGGAGAGAAATGGACAAACATGGCATATGTTGTTGAGGTGAAAGTAAGAATGTTTCTTAATCTATTTTTTGTGGGTAGAATAAGAAAGGGAGGAATCACAAATGACACCAAGATTCCTAGCAGAAGAAAAAAGTCTGATGACATCAACCCCAAGGGGGACTGAAAAGGAGCTAATTTTCTTAAATTGAGCTTTAGTGTTAAGTAGTGTGACTTTGATTTAAGGAGTTGTGTCCCATGCAGGTTTTAATTTCACTGAGGTAAGTTATGAGCAGAGAAAACTCTGAGGAACTTTCACTTTTACTACTGAAATAGATCATCCTCATAAAATGATAACCTAGTCCAAAGCAACAAAGGATATGGTGAAGGGGAAGCATGAAGATACAGAACAGCAGAGGGCTGAGGACAGAGTTCTGAGGAACTCCTTGTGTGACTGGCGATGAGCTGTTATCAAGACTAGCAAACTCTTGCCTATCAGTCAGTTAGGACTTAAACCACTGGGCAGGGCAACATCAGAGATACCCAGAAAGATCTCCATTTTGAACAATAGAGCATCAAGATTGACAGTATCAAATGTTGCATTAATATCTAAAAGACATAATTTGCTGGTTTACCAGAGTCTGCTGCCAAAAGTAAGCCAATAGTTACCCAAAGCAGCTGTGCTGAGCACTGTTAACCAGACCAAAGGGGTTCCATCACCTTATTATAAGTTAAGTAACTAGTGAGTTGGGTCTCCATAAGATGCTCAGGAACGTTAGATAGAAAAGGTAAGTGAGAGGGTGAAAATCGTTTAGATTGTCAACATCAAGACCAGACTCTTTTTAACATTGGGGTTACAGAAGCATTTTTAAAGTAGGTGAGACCAAGCCTCTGTCAAGTGATACTGTATATTTATTGTTCTTGTACTAGTCTGATCTACAAGGGGATTCAAATCAATTGTTCCAGAGGTTAGAAATTTGGTTATAATCCATAAAAACATAAGATTAAAAAAGAGCAATTTGCTTTTATTAATAACATACACAGTGAGAGAAAGTGAAAAGCAGTGCAAAAAGTTTATGATTTTAACACAAAGGATTTTTGCAGACAGCAGCAGCCTTGGGGTCTACAGTGACCATCTATAACTGTAGTTGAACATAACTAAGAATGTCATAGTAGTGTGAGTAAGCAAGCTAAACTCCGATGAGCAAGCTAAAAACTGAAGTGAAATAGAAAAGCACAAGTACAATGGAACATCCATCCATCCATTATCCAACCCGCTGAATCCGAACACAGGGTCACGGGGGTCTGCTGGAGCCAATCCCAGCCAACACAGGGCACAAGGCAGGAACCAATCCCGGGCAGGGTGCCAACCCACCGCAGTATTATTTGTCCTCATGGGGAAATTAAAATTTTATAGAAGGACCAAATAAATAAATAAAACAAAAACAAACCACAACCCCCAGAAACACATAAATACATCTGGCTTGGATAAACAAGAGCTGCTGCTTTGTAAGGTGAGGTCAGGCCTACTCAGATTATTACCACTGGTTTATATTTAAAGGCATTATTATTTGAATAGAACAGGTCCAGCCTGCAGTGTCCATAAATGGAACATACCTAATAGACATTTGATTCCTTGTCTTAAATCATCAGCATTCAGAATGATTCATAATTAAGATATTGGTAACTAAGTGAATCATTTCTGTTTCTGAGTCAGCCAGGCTGATGCAACTTACTTTCCTGGGCAGTGACATGGACAAATTCAATGTCTTGATCACACACTTTTAGGATAATACTGTGCTTGTTTCTTCATCACTGCACATTAAAAAAAAGTTATGCCCACATTCAGTGATGTTGACAATGTAATCATTCTGCTAGGTTTATGTTTAAAGAGAACACAGGAAAGGCTCAGGGCTTAAGCCAGTCAAGGGATGTGTCTGTTTGTTCCCTTCACAATCTGACCACTGCTGACCCAGAAGATGACTCTGTCCTTCTGTATTGCATTTTTAAAGGCTGGAATTGCCACCATCAAGGTAATGTCAGACCTGAATGGAAGCAATTCTGCACTCCATTACTTATTTGCTAAGTCATTAAGGTGCTGCTGATAGTGTGTTTACAAGTTTCTCGATATTTAGTTCCTTGATTAATGGGGAATTCTGCCTGGGATGCCAAATACCATCTTCTACATTATACCCTTACCTGTTAAAACTGAAGGTAAAGCCTCCATTTTACTTCTTTATATATCTGAGGATTAAACCTCTCATTTTTCTTCTTTATATATTTAAGTTCAGAACATATTTTGCTGCCAGCATGTGAAAAAACATAACAAAAGCCTTATTCTTCCCTGCTTAGATTCTCTGAACTATTGAATATATCTGAGTAAGGGAGCGGGTTATGAAACCGCCGCAGTCCTTGCACCACACAGAATTTTAATTGACATGATTAGATGGAGAATGAGAGCACCTGCGGTCCAGTTCCTCAGGGCAATTTATCTGACAATCTTTTAAGCAAAATAACCACAAGAAATGCCTGAATTTGAGCTGCTCCAGGCCACTTACATGACCGGCAAACTCATTTGTGCTGCTGCCTGAGACCTTGGTGACTAACATGATTGCTTAGCCTCACCCCCCTTTGTCCAATGCAAGCTTGTCCTGCACTGTTTATTTTGTAAGGTTGTTGTATACCTGCTATCAAAAACTAAAAAAAAGCATGATGAAGTAAATAAGGAACAATGAAATGCTATTTCAACTGTGGATGGACATGGGCTAATCCACATGTATTTATTAAACTATAACACCTTAACTGAGAACACTATCTCATGCAATTTCCAAACACTTTATAACATTAAAGTGCATACATTCCAATCTTCTCAGACAAAATGGGGTTAATTTTCCAAAATCCTTCATTTTTATGAATGTAGGTGTCGACTTTAGAATGTGAGCATAAAAGAAAGGGAAGGAAGAGCTTGCCACCTCCATCCACTGCTTAGGCTGCTGGCCCAACCTTCTACTTTTCATTCTTAAATTTTAGTCATAGATGCATATTAATTTGATTGGCACTGCACAAGTGACTGAATGAATGTGCCCCACACTAGACAGGCATCCCATTCAGGATTAGCATTAGCGTTGTGTTTGATGATGTTGGGCTATGCTTTATGGGTTTAGCACATCCCTTTTGAGTAGCCATTTGTTAGATATGCAGGTGAAGAAATTGGTTGTGATACAGCCACTTATATCTCTACCTTTTCCACCTTCAGCCCAGAAAAAAATGACTCCGGAAGAAAAAAAACATTGACTCCGCCTCTCACTCCGCCTCTTTTACCTCCACACTTTAAATAGGACCGTTTCACAGGAAGTCACTATCACTTAAGGGAAAACCAAGGCAGAAGATGGTTCATTGGTGTCTTTTTAAAGATATTTTTCACCCTTGAAAGACTATTAAATGGTTTTAAGCTTTAAATCCTTTCTAAGTGTTCTTTTGATGTATTTCAAAGAATACTTAAGAGATGAATGAATACAGTTAATTGGGTGCATACCCTCATTTTTTCTCTAGATAAGGGTCTTCTCTCTAAATACAATTGTTTTCTATCTATCTATCTATCTATCTATCTATCTATCTATCTATCTATCTATCTATCTATCTATCTATCTATCTATCTATCTATCTATCTATCTATCTATCTATCTATCTATCTATCTATCTATCTATCTATCTATCTATCTATCTATCTATCTATCTATCTATCTATCTATCCGTCAAAGTTGAATACTCTTTGTATAGCACTTCTAATGACCTTTTGTATCGCACAACATTATGCAGTACTTAATTGTATTATTATTTTGATTACCAAGCTAGACTAATGATTAATGAAGGCTCTTTTTTTCCTTTTGTTGTTTTTATTTTAGCAGTATGATTATCTAAATGCTACCTTAGGTTTTGTGTAATTTCTTAATGGAGGTGTCCAAGGCAAAGAGTGTGGCTTTCTTGGAACAAGAAGAGGAGTAGAAATCACACTGAACAAGGATGAGGGCCCCTGATCTACGAGGAGTATTTCCGCCAGTACTGAGGCCTATCTTAAAGCAGAGAGAAATCACTAAGAATCTTTGGTATTTTTTTTATCATTTTTTATTTCAGTCAACACTGCTTAGTTGATGAAAACAGGCAGTACTCTGGATATTAGTAAATGTTCTTTATGAATATTATTTATGAAGTCCAACGAGTCTGTACTAGGGTAGCACAGACGTTATTGCTGCAGCCTAATAGACTGAGCATCCTGAGTTTAAATCCCAAACCTTGTTGTTGTCTGTGTGGCATCTGTACTTTCTCCCAGTGTCTGCGGGTTTTCTCTTGACATACCCTCAAATATGTACAGGATGCAGTGATTTAAAATTCTGTAATGGTGGGTTTATGCATAAGTATGCCCTTCAAAGAACTGGCATGTTGCCCAGTGTTGCTTCCCATTTTGTACCCTGTACTGCCTGGATAGATTCTGAAATAAAGAGTTCTGAGAATATTACATGGTGATGTACTGAAGTGTTAAACTCTAATCGACTGGCATTCTTTTCCAGTTTCCAATTTGAGCTCTTTGTGGCTCAAGTAGGTTATAGCTCCCCATGACAAATTTGGAATAAGTGGATTTAGAAAAGGGATATGCAGTATGCATGTTGCCCACACACTTTCAGACATTATGACTCTGAACTATTAGAGTGCATTGTATGCTGCAGGTAATGCAATCTAATTGCTAAAGCACTGGATCACAAAGCCCAAGTTTAATGGTTCAGTAGACTTGACAATAAATGAATCAAAAAGTTGCCTGTTCTGTAATAGCAAAAAATATACATAATCCACTAAACTCTAGCTGAATGCTTGAAAAGTCTCTTAGGATAGGCTTACCTATAATAAGGTACCATACAAAATTATCTTTGTTTGTCTGTTTTTGCCCTGAAGAAAAATTAAGACTGGGTTCAGTTGAAAAAAGGCAATACATAAGAGAGCAAACACCAGGCCCGTGGGTAATGTGGTATGAGACGAGAGCTTCCAGAAAGCCTGAGTTAACCATTACTAAGAGTGCACTAGACACTTTCCACAATTCCATGGTTTTTATTTCTGTCTTTGAGAGGTAAATGCTCTTCTGTAGTATCCCTTTAATTTCTAAAATGAAATCTTAATTTAGTTTCCACCGCTTTCCTGACAATGATACCCAAAGAAGTAAAAGGATCCAAAGCATCAGATGAGAAAAAGGAGCTAACTTTTTTATACATCATGGCAGCACATATGTTTGTAGGCGGAACTTCTAATCTGATGACAACAAAGAGTATACGTGCCACCTTAAGACAGGTGCTGTACCCTTTTAGCTTTAACATCTTTGGTGTCCTACCAACATGTCAGTCCTCTTGTGAATGGTGAAATGCTTGTTTGCGATGTTAATCTGCAACAATTTGCTCTGTTGATAAATAGCACGTCAGGTTTTGTGTCAATGTAACAATGTCACCATGTGATGACAACAGTTCCTGGTTAGTATACATAATGCAACTATGACAAGATTGTATGAATTTTTTCTTACTTAGAATATGAACTATAAATTTGAAACCACATCTAACTCTGTGTAGATGCTCTTTTGAGCTTACAGGGACTACTTAATGTGTTGCCTTATTTTCATTAACTACAAAATCATAAAAATACCTCTATTATTCTATTTATTCCATATTGCTATATTTATTCCATATTTTTCTACTATTACAACATATTGAAATTAGTTGAAACCGAGTGAGCTATCATTAAATTAACTACTAGCTAGCTGAAACAGTTAGCATACTTACCTTGGTAATTATGAAGGAATTCCTCCACCAAACATGTAAAGGCTTTGTTCATTTGTGATGCTTTCATTGTGTAGTGCTTTTCAACTTGACTTCTTACATTGTTAAAACTGATTTTCTGAAGGGAAAGGAGAGGGGTGGAAAAAACATTGCTGGCTACCAGGAAGTAGTTTTACCCCTCGCTTTCAAACTTTGTGAAAATGACCTATGGAGACAGCAGGGTGAAGATTGTGGCTCTCAGTAACTTGGCAAAAATATAGAATTTATTAAAAGATAACTAATACGCTATGTTAAAATCAAATTAAAAGCAAGGATCGCTTAATTCTCAATTTCTGCATTTCCAGCCTTTGTCCTTTATTGTGTTCTTCCATACTGAAGAGTGAAGAATATGAAGGCAATCCCTTAGGAGTGGGCATAAGGAGGAACATAAGCTTGGTTCAGAAAACACACTCATCTACAGCAAGCCAGGTTAACACATTTACTAATTATAGAGAGAATGCAATGCAAAGTCCATGAAGAGGTCAGCGCTGCCGAGAATGGGACTCAGGTGCAGAGCACCACTTAATGAAATCATTCAGCATGTACATGTTAGAAAATGTACAGATTATGAAATAGCAGTCCTAAAAGATGCAGGTTCTTTAGGAGCTTAGGCACTTTAGGATGAGGTTATTTTATTCCCTTAAACAGTTTACAGAATATCAAAATTCAGAATATGAATCCTTTGGAAAATAAATGGGCACTTTAAACCAAAATGAGCATTAGTTGACTCTTTCATTTTCTCTGACAAATGTAGCAGAACAGGTCAGCTTTTTGTTTTTTTCAGACTCTTTTTCCATTTTGTTGTTATAGCATGATGGAGGTGGAACAAGACATAATGGGCCAAACAACTTACCATATTCATTCATTTCCCATTTACATGATACCCTTGGCAGTTGTGCCATGCTGAAGTATGCATCTGAAGACATTTCTGATTCTTGTAAGAGTGTCATCACTTGAGATGCACACTGTACACTGTTTCATTGCTGTTAGGTGGTGAATTACACTGTTGAAAAAAATATATGATAGGTTGCTTGGATAGTACGAAGTTACCAAAGTCACCACCAGGGACCTCATGCATAACTCCATGTTTAGAATTCCCACTATAGCATGGCATACGGACAAAAGTGTGCATAAATCTGTGCGTACGCCAACTTCCATGTTCTTCTGCTACCTAAATCCCAGTCAGCGTGAAAAGTAACGCATGTGCACAAACCTGCTGCCCCACCCCAACTCCTCCCCGAATTACGCATCATTGAATATGCAAATCAATATAAATAGCACTTAAGCTCAGCGTTCTGTGAAAAAGTAATGGCAAAAGCACAGGGGAAAATAAAAAAATTTCAACGAATACCAAGTGGAAGCAAAGAAAAACATACTATTTGTTGGTTTAAACAGTGGTATAAACAACAAAAGGAAATTGATCAAGTGACATAGAGTGTCTGAGAAACTCGAAAGCTCAAGTTCACAAAGTCGCACAGTGCCCAAAATAAAAAAGACCACCATCTGAGTGTCATATGAAAGCTTATTAGGGTACAGAGAAAAGAAAAAAAAAATAGGGACACAGTGGGAAAAAAGCTTGAAATGTCAACTTTAATCTCGAAATTTCCACTTTAATCATGTAGTTTATTTTGTCATTAAAGTAGAACATCATAAACTTCATCTTAAAATTGTTTAATTTACTAGTTTCTCAAATCCCACCGTAACTAAAGTAGCAAGTTAAATGCTTTGTTTTGTACGTGTTCTTCTATGTGCTCTATGTGTGTGAATCCCTACGCACTTCTTAAACAGGCTTTCTCTTCTTCCGACAGGACACAGAATCCATTACATTCGTGATATTACAGTTCTCTGAATAATTTAAATACTGAGATGTATACTTGATATAATTTCAGTATTCATATCATATCAGTTAAAGCATGTTATTAAACATGGGAACACAGTGGCGCAGTGATAGTGACGAGCTGGTGCCTCATCCAGAGATTGTTCCCGCCTCACGCAAGATGCTTGTTGCGCTGTGTGCGATCTTCAATGAAATAATTTATTGCAGCAGTAATGTCTCTTTCAAACGTACTAACCCCCAATTCCTGTCTTTCCTTTTCTTTCTCCAAGTACCCAATCACCACACAATCACCTCAGTAATAGACGTTAAGCCATCTGTAAGCTTAGAACTCTGATTCTTCAAAACTTTTAAGGAACATTGAAATATCTTCGTAGTACATGTTTATTATTCTATCCATCTATCCTTCCAGTGTCGCGCCAGCCCCAGCAAGAATACAGCGCGAGGCAGGAACAGTCCCTGAACAAGGCATCAGCTCCTTGCTAGCGCTGCGACACTGTGTCCTCACATGTTTAATTATTAAAAATACAGATTATTTAAATGATGTTAACATTTTATCTGAATAATGTAATACACATATTTGGCTGCATTTCATCTTAAAAATGATATCGTCATCATATGTAAATATGCACTTTAAAAAATGGCGCAGATTTACGCAATATTACAACTGTATCACAAGTTTACAGTAAGGTAATTGTACTTATAAGTACAAACAGTTATACAAGGAGCACTTGATGGACTGATTGAGTGTGTTTATAGTTCTTGGGATGAAACTGTTTTTGAACCACGAGGTCAGTACAGGAAAGGCTCTGAAGCGTTTGTCACATGAGAGCAGATCAAATAGGCAGTATGGCTGAGGCAGCGTTTGCTTGATGCTGTATACCGATAATTCTCTTTCTGATCAGCTGCTGTAAATCTGTGATGCCCCACTCAGATATAGTGATATAAATACTCCGAGTGGTGCAGTGAGAGTAATATGGAAAAAGAGGTGGCAACCCCTAACGGGAACAGCTGAAAGAAGAAGAAGAAGGTGTAGTTAGAGTAACAACGCTAAAGCAGCTATGGTATTTGGAAAACTTTGGCTATTCCCTGGACCATTATATTGTTAAAGGTTAATTACAATCAGATGCTTTAAACTAATAAACAATATGTGGCTAATTTCAGTGTATTTGATAAAGCCGTGTCAGGGATGTGGATCTAAAAAAGAAAGGGAAACCACACTGGAACAAAGCCACTGCTTTGACGCTGGGTGCCACCAGTTTGCAAAACCGAGCAGAGAACTTGCGTACGCCAGGGTTTGAGCTAGCGTGAAAATGTGTGTGGCTTTACGCCAAATTTAGGATTTATACATCCTATAATATGGAAATGGTAGTACGCAACATTTTTGTGTGTACACACCATTTATACACTGTAACACCCATAGTGGCAAAAAGAAGGAAGCATTTGGGAATTTTGTCAGAATGTTTACACTTCATTACAGGGAGGGAATGCTGTGGGCACTGGAGGTCATCTAGTCTGAAATGATATTTGAGGTTTGGTCTAAAAGTACCAATGTAATTGAAGTTTTGTTACATTTATTTTTTCCCTAAAGGTTTTGAAAATCACACTGGCTATTTTGTTGTTTCATTTTATTCCAAGACTAGTTGTTTTATTTTATCACTACCTGTTCTATCAATTTAAGATGGTTTGAAATCTAAGTAATCAATGTAGATCTCAGTGTTAATATTTGCTGTGCACCATGCAATTCATGAGTCTCTGTTATATACCATCTGTTATTGGATTGTAAAAGCAGGGCTAATGTCTTTTATGGAATGACAAATACAATGCATATCTCTCTATTATAAAAAAAAATCTTGGTAGAAAGGAGACCAGGGAGACAAGACATGATCTTCTCGGAAGACACTTAAAAGACCCATTGAGATGAAAGAAATTGGCCATGGAGCATCTCGCAAAGACCTTAAACATGAGACTTAGTGCCAAGAGATTGCAATTTGACGTCCCGCGAGAGACACTTTAACGTCACGCGAGACAAGGCAGTGAGACAATATTTAAAACAAGTTCATGGACATCTAACCAAGCAGTTGTTGGAATGCTTTTGGCAGAGAGACATCATGTGCTCCCAGCTCTTAAAACAAAGAGAAGCAACAAGCAGAACACGTATCTTGCCAGGAGCAGCAGTTGGAAGCCAGTAGATGATCCAGCTGCAACTCCTTAGCATGTGTTCAGCCCCCCCTTCACAACGCGAGCGGCATAGACACGAAGTGGCAAATGGACTGCTGCTGTACAGGCTTTTAAATGATCGACACGCAGCGCGACAAACATAACAGGCAGCTTGCCAGCAGCAGCAGCAAGACAACATGATCCAACTGCATCTCCTTCACAACGCGAGCAGCGTTATACGTCCTGCAAGAAAGAGATTTAACCACGCCCGGGGCTGGAAATAAAGCACAAGTATTGTTTTTACAAAATTTTTAAAGTAAAAATGAAAATAATGCACATGTAACAATTCCCATGAAAATAACAATCTCTTTAAATTGTATATCCGGTAAACCAAACATGGGGGTGGGCGAGCAAAGGGAGCAGGGGGCAGAGCCCCCTAGTTATTACTAATAATGTTTGTGATGTGCCATCTATTGGAATGACAGAGACAGTGCAACCAGACAGACATATAGAGACTTATTCTTTTAATAAGATGGACTAGCTGTGCTACCCATCTAAGACAAGCTGAAATCGAAGTAATCAACGTAGCCCTTAGCGTTAATGATACTGATGGCGTATCACAAACATTTGTAGTATTAGAATCAATTAGAGTTAATGTTAGGGTTGGAATGCCAAATGCAACGTATATGTCTCTCTTTTATGCCATTTTGTATGGGATTTTTAAATGCAGTATTATTGTTTATGATGCACCACCTGTTGGAATGACAGAGGTATAGCATTTGGAATGGGCACACAGATACACAGGCACACACATACTTATCTTTTTACAAAGGTGGATTATTTATCAGCACCTTTTTTTTTTTAACTGGCTCTGTCATTTCAGAGCATGTCTGCTTAGTCCGATTTATCAAAAAAGGTGTGCGTCCCAGAGGTTGCATTGATTGTTGTCATTATTTAAAGCATTGTAAAGAAGACTCAGCATTTTAGGTGCCATCTAGAACAAATAACCTTTTGCTAGTTGGGTTAGGGAATTTTGGTTTCAAATTTCGTGTCACAAATTGCTTTTGTCACACAATCATTTGTCTTTTTGGTTATGACCCCTGCTAGTTTTTGGCTCTTGATTTAATTTCCTAATCCAGTCTTCTTTTCCCTTGTGGCCAGTAAAATCTTCACTCATGACAGAACACTAGGATATTGAGGGAGCTGTGTCCCCATCTTACAGTAGATACAGGAATTATGACAGCTGGAAACTGCTGCCAGTGAGATGGCTTATCTATATTACTAAACGAAGGTTGTATATATGTACGGATGCCAGACACCAGAAGCAAGCCATGCCGAAAGCGCACACGCACAGCGCCTCAGCGCCACAGAGTCAAACCCAGCGGCTTCCCAGAATCAGTAGGTGGCACCCAAACAACACAACACAACCTGTAAACTAAACTTGAGGTAAAGCGTGCACGCTAGGTTGTATATATGCACGTATGCCAGAGGCCAGAAGCAACCCGTGCACAAGCCGCGCACACCACCGCATATACAACCTTCGTTTAGTAGGTGGCGCCCAAACAACACAACACAACCTGTAAACTAAACTTGAGGTAAAGAGTGCATGCCAGGTTGTATACAATACTGTATATGCACAGATGCCAGAGGCCAGAAGCAAGCTGTGCACAATACAACTGCCACCCGAACGTGAACGCGCACACCACTGCATATACAACCTTCGTTTAGTAATGTAGATCTACAAGCCCGGATCCGCCGCCATCGTCACTTCAGTACGCGAATCCACAGCCATCAGCAAACGACTTCTAGCTAACGACACAGCCATAGAAAAACAAAAACGAGACCACATGGATAAAAACAATGAACGAAGGCGCCTACAACACGCTTCTGAAACACCAGAACCAAAGGAGTCACAGCTCCAAAAAGAAACAACTTTAGTACAAATATATTTATTTAATTAGATAGATAGATAGATAGATAGATAGATAGATAGATAGATAGATAGATAGATAGATAGATAGATAGATAGATAGATAGATAGATAGATAGATAGATAGATAGATAGATAGATAGATAGATAGATAGATAGATAGATAGATAGATACTTTACTAATCAAATGAAAACTTTCCCAGGATGCACCCATCCTCCATGATTTTTCATACCTCCAAAGATTAGAGGGAACAGAAAGTGATTGCTATTCTTGGATTTGCGATTCTTTCGAGAATCGAGGGTTTACTGGCTGGGTCGAGAATTTGGGGTATTGGAGAAAAGGCTCACCAGTAGGAATGTATAAAAACTAAAAAGAGGGACTGCGGTGTATTTGCCATGGAACTGGAATTTAAACCAGTAGGATGACACTTCAATTTGTGTCTCTGAGTAACTGTGTGACACTGAAGAAGATACTTACTACAACTTGTCTGTGCACCAATTGTAATAATTATGTGCCAAAGCTTGTATCCAATCCTCAGGTTGTTATTTGCTTTCGGTACAGGCAGGGTCAGCTCTAACATTATTGCTTCTCTAGGTGAAGCTGTAAATACCCCCATATCAGGTAAATAAATGAAAATTTTGCTTAGCATTTTCTCATAATAATATAAAACAAAATAATACATTAAAAATAAATTAAAAGTCATAATAATATTGAACAAAATAACATAATAAAAGATAGGTTGATTGTTTAATAGTAGAATACCATTTTAAAAAGTAACTAATAAAATATTTAATTTCCTATACAATTATAAAAATACAAATCACTGAAATTTAAAACTGTTATTTTCTTGACTTTGTGAATTTAGAAATAATTTCTTTCAAATCCATTGTTTCAGCTGGTTCACTTTCCACAGATAAGTTGGTTGGAAATTATATTAATCACACACTCACACTGTACATAAATCACATAAATGGCTGGGATGTTGTGTGATTATTTTTTTATTCTATATTTTTTATATTAATACTACTATAGAATAAAAATAATGTTACAAGCATGGGGACAGAAGAGGAAGACACACACACAGACATAACACAGGATTTGCAGGTTTGAGCCCTGAGACAGCTGTGCATATTAATTTGTTTAGTAGCCACATAGAACACCACCCAAAATTTTAAAAATATATATAGAGTATATGCTGCTAAACACATGGACAGATCACACTTCATCTTACGTTGTCTCCACTCATGATGATGTTATCTGTTGCAGTCTTGCTGACTGGTAGACACCTTGATTCCTTGTGATTCCTTTCCTCGAATGCTACAGGATGTCCAGCTCCTGGGCATCACTTTGTAGAAAGTTATGGAACAGGCTGAACACTTCTAGTGAGTTTGTTGTCAACACTGCAGGCACTTGGCCCCACACAATTGATAAGCACTTTAGTCTGGTGGCTGATTCAATAAAATGGTAATATAAAACAGACATAATATATATAGACTTAAATATACAATTCAAGAAGCACTAAAGTTGTAAAGTTTATGCTGACTACTTCAGCTATTAGATAGAAATCCAGCCTTGGAGTATTTTTATTCCTGATATTGTCAGGATTTTTAACAGGCACATCAACAACAGCTCATAATGGTAATGCACTGTTGATGCAAAATAAAGGACAAAATAGAAAGAAAAATATGGATCCAAAAACAGCCTGAATAAAAATCAAAATAAGGATGAAAACGAAGTTAAATGAACAATCTTACAGAAAAGGAAACTGTACTGAAACAAAAGTAAATCTATGATCCTGCACCTGAATGAAAGAAAGAAACAAGAAGGGTCAGTGTTAAGAGAGTCTCTGCAAAGTTAAGTACAGTACATCCTGGGAATTGGAAGACCCCACATAAAGGGTTTGTGTAGGCCATCAAACATTAAGACCAAGCATAGCCAGGACCATGAAAATAGTGTACAATAATAATATTACAATATTATCTAGTTGGTCAGCTATATTGAGCTAGAGTGTTCTTACATCACATTCTGAATTGTTTAAAAATGTTGCCACTCTAGGTGGCCACCTAGTTCACCTAAAATGTAGAGACAGCCCTGGATAAATATAATATTAATTAATAATTAATAAGCCCCCAGATATTGCAATTACATGATGGTGTAGTGGTTTATGCTGCCAGTTTGCAGCACCATACGTTTTCATTTGAATTCATTTGTGTCCAGATGTGTCTTTGAAGGTTCCAAACCGACTGCTAAGCTTTTCTGCCATACCTCAGTGACATCCATGTTAGCTCTAAAATGATGGGAACTGGTAACAGTATGCACTGTATGGGCTAGTGACCCACCAGGGTTGGTGCTTGCCTTCTTCCTGATGATTCTAGGATAGGCTATAACCTCAGCACTATTGTAGAAGGACGTTTTTCTTCATTTCAGGGAATTGTGTACAGAACCAGACGTTTTCCACTTTTTCACTAATTGCTGAATTATTGCTCACGGGAGTATTTGCAATGGGTTTTTATTCCAATAATCCCACTTGTCAACTTAAAGGAATCTTTTCAAAGATACATCGTTGAAATAGATATAGACTGTTCAAATGAATACAGGATGTTTTCTCAATGGATTATTATATTAGCTTTTACCACCTATCGTGCATTATAGAATTATAGGGTAACTGATATCATGTGTACAGAGTACAGTGAAATTCTTACTTGCATGTATTAAATATACTGGAGTTTTTCACATTTGTTTTCATGCAAGGTTTCAGGAATTGGGAGTCTTGAAACAGGGTAAGGGGTACATCTGATATGTTTTATCTACTAAATAAATTTTTAAAATTATTTTAGAGATTAATTTTAAGGACTTTTTTATTATGGCACCAGAGAGTGGCAACTCTGTACTGTACATGGCATCATACTACTACTATTACTACTACTGCTACTACTACTACTACTACTTTTTCAAAAATGTAAATTGGGGGCTGTGTGTTTTTTGGGTATTTTACTAACATTAAACTATTTTACTCTACTACCATAAAAATTGTAATACAAAATACTTTACAATCACAGAGTGCAATACAGCCAAAATGAGAATTTGAGAAAGGGAATTTAAGATCAGTTGGAGGTCTTTGGTGTCAGACCACCTAAAAAGAATAAAGTGTGTGTATGACAGGTGGAAGAGTGTACACAGGGTGCTATTGCAACTCATTACATTTAGACCTTGTTTAGATACCAGATGATTGATGCCTGAACTGCACTTTCTGTGTTTACAGTTTGTGGGGATTCTCCATGGATTCCAGTATCCTTCCCACAGACCAAACACATGCTGCTATGTTGATTGGCAGCTCCAAACTGACTGCCTGGGTGTATATGGGTGTGACAGTGATTTCTTCACTATGCCATACCCTATCCCAGATGCATTCTTCTCTTTGCTTCTGACTTACTGTCACTACATACTTAACATGTTAGAAAGTGAATGAGTGAACTAGCTTCAGGGAAAACAATTAAGTCTTCATAAAAGCAAGCACAAATTTTTCCTTCAGATCGTATTTTATAACTGCACTGTCCTTCAGTTTCTACTTGTCATATAGGATCAGAAAGGTTCTTCCAGGTGACTTTGGATGTGTATAGCAGATTGCCACACAGACAACCAATGTATCTTCACCAGGCTGCTTACTCTTCCAAACTCATTTAATACATTTATTTATTTAGACAATTGTATTTGTCTTTGTAGGTAAGGCAAGCCCCGCTGGCATCTTTGATGCCAAACCCCCAGTTGCAGCCAGTCTGCCACTCGCGGTGATGGAAAAGGGGGCTGAACGCACCCAAAGGAGACGTGGTCGCTCCTCTGAAACCCCCTGTTAAATGGTGATACAATGGGGAACAAATACAGTTTTTTTACCTCCTCTTTGCTCAATCAGCTGCTGGATTGCTGCTGCTGCCATTCTATGTGATGTGCATCTCGCGCGGCACTTCGAACATTTAAAAGCCTGTACAGCAGCTGTCTTTGTCATCTACTCTTTGTCTTTTATTTCCGGCCCCGGGCGTGGTTAAATCTCTTGGCACTCTTGGTTAAGTCTTGTCTCGCGGAATGTGAGTGCTTAATATTTTTTAGTTTAAAAAAGGAATAAGAATCTGAAAATCTAACAACATCACATTAAAGTTCGATAAATTCTGAAAAGAATGATACCAAACATATATATATAGGTTTTAAAATAAGCCCAATTTAAAGCGTGACAAAAAACGTAACATAAAATTGTTGCACAAAATCATTGCACTTTTAGGCTTAGGATTTTATATATAGAGAGTAGATGTATTGGGTGCATTGACAACTGCACATTATCTTAATGTGAGTGAGTCTGGCCTGTAATTGCCTGTTCCAACATTTTACCCAGTGTTATTGGAATGGGCACTGGTTTTGCATAAACACAAACTGAATATGCAGTTGAGGAGCATTACTCAGCTGGCAATGGGATGTCAAGACATTGTTACCACCAGGATGGCTCATGACATAAAAATAGCACATTGACAGGCTCTGTAGGCTCAAGGTGGCTTTAAATGTAATACCAGCGTCAATTCCAAACAAACCTGGAATCACTTTCTAAGAATTAGGGACAGACCTACTTTTGCAACAAGAACATGCTGTAGTGGTCCATGCCAGTCTCTGTGGTACCTTCATCCAGAGCCTTCAGTTCTCTTTCTAATGCCATATATTCAGAAGAGTTTTGTCTTTGCCTGATCTTCTATAAGGCTATTGCTCACCCAGCTTGGTACTACTGTAAGGCAGGGGGGGTTTTAACCATCTTCCACCTTCAGTTGATACTTTGCTTTCTGCACATACACATATCCTGAACTACATGTTCCATTATCTATCTATCTATCTATCTATCTATCTATCTATCTATCTATCTATCTATCTATCTATCTATCTATCTATCTATCTATCTATCTATCTATCTATCTATCTATCTATCTATCTCTAGTCATTCATATCTGTCTTTATATGTGTGCATTAATATACAGTATTTATGCATGTATATTTACACTATACCTTTTCGCATTAACATATCTATGTATGAATCCCTGCATGAATGCTTATACAGTACACACCTATTTCTTCATACATTGATATTTTACAAATGTACATACATATTTCTGTATGGATGAATTCCCTCAACTTCTCCTTGAAAGCCTCTGGTTACATTGTAAGGTTTTGTTGTTCCTGTTATTTTGCCTCTGGCAAGTTTCATATCACTGTAGTTGTGTAGAATTCATTCTCAGTAGGGGGCAGTTTGGATGGATTTGAGAGGACCGTCATGCCTTGAAGAAAGAAAGTGAGCCTCCCTGCAGGACACAGTGAGGTGCCTCTTCCTTTTTACTTAATTATGCAAAGCAGGCCATTGTCCATTACTGTCCTCTTGCATTCCTACATGGGCTATCCCTAGCAACTCTGGCAGAAGCCTAAACTGAACGTTTCCTTACTTAGACTTGCATAAAGCATAATATTTATTTTCAGTTCCACTATAGCAAATAAGGTGACAGTTGATTAAGAAGGCAAATGAGCAAATGAGTGGTGAATTTCAGGTTTGCCTTTTCTGTATCAGACATCTGTTATTTGTAGACAGCACAGTCTAAGGTTTAAGGTTGTAGACTGTAAAGCTTCACTAATATAAGACCCTGACCCTAAATAAGTTTCCCCTGAAGAAAAATTAAAATAATTAAGCAGTGCAATAGTGATTTCCCTGTATTGTACTGTATTAAATGTGTTAAGTAGTGTTTGCTTTTGATGCAGAAGCTGCTTACGTGACATAACATGGTACTGTAGGTCAAGTAGAAATAGTTTGGCAGCGTGTAATTTTCTGTGAGGCTCTCACTAGAGAGCAAATTCCTCTGATGTAACTAGACCCTCTGTTTGCTCAAGAAATTACTTTAGACATTCTTCACAATCAAGCAGAATAAAATGAAAGTCTTCCCTGTATGGAATCAAATATTGGTCCAAGAACTGTGAGGCCACAGTGCTGGTGCCACCCATTCCTCACATTTCAATAATGTATTCTGATCATGGGGAGGCATTGCAGAGATGACCCCAACAAAAGATAAAATGCACATACAGAGAGTGTTTTTATTGACAAAATAAACTATACAGGGAGGTATACAGTAAATGGAGAGAAAAGCAGCATACATACAAGGAGGGGAAAATTACAATCCTGAAGCCACTCTGGGCTTGTCTTGAAGGGTCATGAGTTCATGTTTTTAGATATGTTAGCTTGCCCACTTACCTACTACAGTACTGTTGCCAAAGACAGTCCCCTCTCTTGAACCATTTCCTCTAGCCTTTCTTCCTTCCATCACCTGAGTGCTTACTCTTCTCTTCTTCTGGTTCTACATTTGGCCATAATCTGCCCAGGAAAGAAACTATAAAATCTCTCAATGGGATACACCTAGTAAACCTTGATTCTGAGTTGAGAGCAGCTCCATAAATGTAACAGGCACTATAGCCTAGGGCTTCCTCTATTGTCCTCTGGTGTCTCATATTTATATTTACATTTACTCTCTTAACAGGTGCTTTAATTGAAAGTGACTTACAAAAAAGGTCAGTTATAATGAAGTAAACATCAGGCTAAAGACTGTTTAGAAAGAAGTGCTGCTGAACAAGGTTACATAATTGGCCATCACACGTGATGAGCTCCAAACCAAACAGAACAACACAAGACCAGGTACTCTTTCTTAGCTACAAATGATCTTGCATCAAGCCATTATCACTTAGAAAGATATTCACAGAACAACAGACAAGTCCTAGAGTCTTAAAGGATTTTTAATTGTTGATTATGTCTCATATTGAAATTCACTGAGTGCTTCCTTTGCACTTGCCAGAGGTGGAATATAAATGTTTATTGGATTAAATAGTGTTGAAAATGGGTGGTTGGATCCTATTGGGCCATCACTTTTTCCTACCCTGAACTAAGTAAAGTATAATTGAAAGTCCAATGGATTGATAAATTGACTGAATTCTTTTACTGTGTTATGCAGCAAGTGTGTATTGAGTAGTCATTCTAAGGAATGTCAATGAACATCTGCAGTTTTTCAGTTTAATTAGATTTTACTGTACCAAAAGGAAAATTTGGTTTGTCCTCAGGTTTTAACAAGAAACCACAACATATCACTAAAAACATATCAACATGGAACACAGCCATCAAAAAATAAACTTAATAGAAATAAGTAAAAAATAGCAGTGAGCATAACACTTATGGTGAAACTTTAAATCAAACATGTTAGACATAGACATTAAACCAACATATTGACTTGAATGATGAATGATGCAAATGCTATCTTATGATTTAAATTTGTGGATGATAATTAGTTTTGATCGTCAAATTTCACCAGAGTGTTATTTGCAGCAAAGTTGCTGCACTCGCCCTTGTTCATTGATTTGACTGATAATTTGGCTGCTTTAGGAGAACTTTTTTCCCCAGCACCCCATAATGCTTTTCGAGGCCAGCACAACATCCCCCAGAGCTATAACAGCCAACATTGGATGATCATATAATACTGATCATTTGCATTTACAGACTCTGTGGGAGTTGGTTAGTTGTAGAAGAGATAATTACAGTAAATAATGCAGGTTCTCAAAATTTTATTTTTATGAAACATATACAGCATAAATAATGAGTTATCGCTGCTTGTTGCCAAATGTGCAGGTCGATCTTCAAGTTCCATGGCAATATAAAAGAAGGAGGCACATGCCTTATGCATGCATAATTAGCCATGTGGAGGTAAAAAACAAATCTTCAAGAGGACTGACACCCCCTGACCACCCCACAAACACAGGAGACTCTATGAGATAATAAAACTAACAAAAGATTTATTACTATTTACAAGATGTTTCTATCTTTTTGATAGAAGAAAAAGTGCAAAGCATCAGCACAGAGTTGGGGAGCCTTCAGCGTGACTTCAAAAAATAGAATAAGCCAGCGGCTTCAATCATGACACGCCACTTTAAATTATTTGTTTTTAAAAGACATACATATTTTTTCTAACTTTTGATTACGATTTTAGCATTTCCGCTATGTTTTGATGAAATATATGATTGAGTGTCTCTGGCTGCGTTCTTTCTTCTTTGATCCCACGGAGACATGGTGGTGCAGTGGTGGGCACTGCTGCCGCATAGCTCAGGTCACATTTGTTGCCACAATAATCAGTCCACTATGGTTGGCAGACATTTCCCTAGCCTTCAGGGACAATTTAAAGATGATTTACCATTGTAACCCATAATTCCCTATTGACTTCAATACATTTTGCCGAGTTCAGTGATATTCACGAACACTTCTGTGATTTCTCTGAACTCGAGACAAAGCAAACACTGTGGAGTTTGCTCATCACCAATTATTATTAAAACTGAAGTTAGAAGATTAGAAACAGTTGGAATGAAAGGGTATTTGAACCTTAAACCCGTGAAGTCATGGCAACAACTGAGATTGAGAATGCAATGGGTGAGTCCTGTCTGACAAAATGCACTTTGCTTTCTGTAATACTTGCTTCTTAACAGGTCTGTGAGATTGAACTGTTGAGACTTTTTTGCTCCATTTTATAATCTGATTTATTCTGTTTTTGTTGCAGATATTAG
This sequence comes from Erpetoichthys calabaricus, assembly GCF_900747795.2. Lineage (NCBI taxonomy): Eukaryota > Metazoa > Chordata > Cladistia > Polypteriformes > Polypteridae > Erpetoichthys > Erpetoichthys calabaricus. The sequence goes on along the minus strand of NC_041397.2, from coordinate 140,879,238 downwards.
GATTTCCAAACCAACCCAGTAGAACATAAGTAAAGACAGACTCAGTACAAGACATAAAAGAGAAACATAGAGGTGGACTTCACACTAAAATGATAGCTTTTTTAAACAGTAGAGGTGCTCTTGCTTTTGCAGACTGCAGGTGTGGACTAGGAGTAACAAAAAATTCCAAAAAACACTTCCAAAAATGTCAACTGGGGATGGGGATTAGCATCAAACCCCAGACAGCAATAAGTGTTAGCAATCTTTATTAAAATTTTTTTTTTTTTCTCAAAATACACTTAAATAACAAAGAAGCACTGTGGAGTACAAGAAGCAAAGGAATTGCTCAAAAACACTAAGGGAATCCATGCAAATATGTCTCAATACAAGTATCCAGAATCAAAGTCAAAGCAGAGCAACAAAGTTAAAAAATCCAGAAATCCAATAATTCAATGAAACATAAGTAAATGTAACACCCCCAGCACATTCGAATTGATCTGCAAGAAACTGGGGAAACCCTCTGGTTTTATAGGGCAGAGGGCAGTTCCTGATGGTGACTGGCATGTGGCACTACCAGAGGCAGCCTTAGTGGTGTGTGGGGCCTAGGGCTGATCAACCTCACGTGGGGCTGGTTACATCAAACGCTGTTACCGGTATGTGTGGACTGTATAAACTTGCGCGCAAATTTAATAAAAATAATGTTAACATACACCAGATTTTCACATTACAGTATTCAGCTAAATTTTTGCAAGATAACACATGGACTTTATCAAAATATAACTGGAGAATATAACTTGACAAATCCGCTTGAACGGGACACATCGACCTTAAAAGTGGGGCCTGGGGCAGTCGCCCCACTTGCCAACTCCAAACGTTGCTCTCGGGTGCCACAAAAACACATGGAACATAATACGGGCAGCTTACAGAGAGAGCAAAAGCAAAGAATAAGGAATATAATCAACAAAGCAACATTAATGTTAATAAATGACACTAAAATGAACAAAAAAAGACATGAAACAAGGCTTTTAACCCGAGCCAAGGGAGGAACCCTGGCTGAAACATGATAATTGCATCTGTGTTTTCATAAATAGTTAGTTCTGAGTCTATGATTGTCCCTAAATATTTATTAACAATGAACAATCTCCACTACTTGGTCTTTGATGATTGTTTCTTGAGGGTGAACGATGTTTCTTCTGAGCAAGTTCCTTAGTTGCTGTTATAATTAGGTGTGGAAAAGACTCCTCATACCAGTTAAGGTAAAACCAAAAACATTTTTTTTGATTTTTCATTCCTATAGGATGGGCTGCACAGTAGCGCAGTGGGTAGCGCTGCTGCCTCGCAGTTGGGAGACCTGGGGACCTGGGTTTGCTTCCCGGGTCCTCCCTGCGTGGAGTTTGCATGTTCTCCCCATGTCTGCGTGGGTTTCCTCCGGGCACTCCGGTTTCCTCCCACAGTCCAAAGACATGCAGGTTAGGTGAATTGGCGATTCTAAATTGGCCCTAGTGTGTGCTTTGTGTGTGGGTGTGTTTGTGTGTGTCCTGCGGTGGGTTGGCACCCTGCCCGGGATTGGTTCCTGCCTTGTGCCCTGTGTTGGCTGGGATTGGCTCCAGCAGACCCCCGTGACCCTGTGTTCGGATTCAGCGGGTTGGAAAATGGATGGATGGATTCCTATAGGCAGACAGATGAAGTGACTGCTCATGGTCACAGAAGTGAAATCTTACTATGGAGGGTATAGGAAATGTGAAGATAAGAATTTCTTCACACGATAACAAAACACCAACGCTGACCTGCAGTGACTGAGGTCACTTGGCTACATGTTTTTCCAACAAATGAGACATGCTGTGAATCATCTCCTGTGTTTTAAGGTTAGTCTGTTAAATGACTGTGCTAATGTACCCACTGTCTGGCAAGTGAGACATAAAAGTTAGAATTCCTTTAAGCTGAATAATATAAATTACTTTAAGGATTCTCTCATATAAAGAAGACAGCTTTGGTGTAAACCTGTTAGATTTAATGGAATTTTCTTAGTGGTCATCCTGCTTGAGGTCTTATTTCAAAAATTCCATACCCACATCATCCTGACCATGTAAGCTCTAAGAAATCATTTTAATCTTTATATTACTAGTTTTTCAATATCTAGAAAGAAAAAAATAGTAATAAAGTTCCTTTCAAGTAGGCATATGAACTCAATCATATTAGTAGCACAGGATTCAAAAACACATTTTTTTGGTGTAATTGCTATCCTCTATAGCATATTGTATTGCCTATCACTGTAAAAGCACATATACAGCACATTCAGAAAGCATTCTGATCCCTTCACTTTTTTCATATTTGCTTATGTTGAAGCCTTATGTTGACATCATTTAAATTAAAAGTTTACCACATTAAGCAACACTCAATATTTCTCAAGTCAAAGTGAAAACAGGATTTTCGAAAATTTTGCAAACTAGGACACTCTGCCCCCTGCTCGCTTTGCTCGCCAACCCCCAGGCTCTGTCGTTCACGTATGGGGAAGCGGATTTACAATTTAAACAGATTGTTATTTTGATGAAAATTGTTACATATGCATAATAGAACTAACTATTTTACATTACAGGGAGTAATTAACCATAGTAAAGAATAGTAAAATGTAATAAATTGAAAGAAAATGATGTTTCATGTTGCGTTACAGGTATTTGTTACGTTATACGTTTTCATTCTGTTTGACTTTGAAATTAAAACGCAAATACTTTTTAAACTTACTTTTACTGTAAAACTTCAGTAAAAACAATATTTGGAATGGACTTTTCTTCAATATCACACTCCTTTGGTGTATAATTTTATCCGCAGAATATATACTACATTACCTTTCTTGTCAGCTTTTAAAATTTTACATGTTAGAATTGTTTGACCAATTTTCAATATGACTCACTCATACATAAATTACGCAATAATATTACGATACATCCTTCTTTCAACAGTAATTCAGCCAGTGGATGACTGGACGGTGTTAACAGTTGTAAATATTCTATGGGATATTGTAAGTTGATGTTTTCATCTTCCGCACCATCACCACCAACTTTTTTAGCATAGTCTATTGATACGCATTTAACCAATTTGCAGTGTAACCGATCAACAATATTTTGCGTTAATTCGTTTGACTTCATCATTAATCAGTGCTAGGATTGCCTGTGTACTCATTTCTTCTGTTGATAACTCTTGGGGATAAAATTCTTCAATAAGATTTGGACATAATAAGTCTTCTTTCATTAGGAATTTAAAGTGAGGAAAATGTAAAAATGTATAAGAGCTGAGAGCGCAAGAACTGTGTCTGACAAAAGCATTCACACGAATGAAAAGGGAGAGGACCATGGCCGTGGGTCGTTAACCGGAAATGGTTGAGAGGAGGGCAGGACCCCCTCTTCCAACTTGAAAAAATATCTTGGCAATAGTCTCGTCTCAAGATTTTCTTTTATAATAGAGAGATTTGTTTGTAATAAAAAACTGAATTATCATATTGACACACATATTCAGACCCTTTGCCTTAACTCTTGAAATCTGTTTTAGGTGCATCCCCTTCTATTGGTCATCATTGAGCCTTGTTTGGAATCCACCTGTGGCCAATTCAATTGACGGAACATAAGTAGGAATAGCATCACCTGTCTATTTCAGGTCTCACAGATGACAATGTGTATCAGAGCAAAACACCAAGCCATGAGGTCAAATGAATTGTCTGCAGAGCATAGAGACATTATTATGGCGAGGCATAGAGCTGAGCAGCACTGAAGGTTCCCATGAAAAGGAAACAGAAGATTTTTGTAACAACAGCAACTCTTCCTAGAACTGGCCAGACTGAGCAATTGTAGGACACAGGCCAAGGAAGGTGACTAAAAAGCCAATAGTCACTCAGCCTGAGATTCAGGGAATCTGTGTGGAGAATGGACAAACTTTCAGAAGAACAACAATGAGTACAACATCACATGGATCCTGACTTTATTACAGAATTGCCAGGTAGAAGCCTCTTATCAATAAAGACATATGGAAGCTCACTTGGAGTTTGCAAACAGGTGTAACAGGTGTCTTGTCACACTTACAGGTAATCTAACTTAGACACCATTTAAATATCCAACTACACCACCCAGTTTTATTAAGAGACTGGGAACTCCTGAAATTTACCAATAATAGCACACAGGTTTCTTTAAATTGGGCGGTGAGTAAACACACAATGAAAGACACAACAGTAATTTCAGAAAAAACCAACAGTAAGTTCTATTACACAAGACAATATAAGGTACATTAAAAAGATAAACGAACATAACAAAATCTAAAAATATCAGGAATGAATTTCCTTTTTTTAAAAGGAAAATACACAGTCCACAATCTAAAAGTCCATTAAAAACAAGAAACGGAGGATACAACCTTTAGTGGTGCAGAGTCCAAGTTGCTCACTGTGTTACCCCAACACTTAATCGTTCAACTGTCCACGGATGCACTCTGTTCACCAGACACTCATTTCCCAACAGAAGTTTTGTCAAAACGTTGAATCCCTGTCAGCGTCTCTTCGTCGTTCCTTTTTTTTCCAACTCTGGGCTCCTTGTGTTGTTGTGACCTAGGGACGCCTCATTTCTTGTCTGCCAGCTTTGCTTGGTCCTTTCATGCAGATTCCCTCTCTCGCTGAACCCACAAATGGCGTCTCCTTGTGGAGCTGTCTCTTCCTCCCTGGAAGTGTTGCCATCCTTGTGCCTCACGTCGTGCCAGCCAGGTACCCTCGTCTGCCTATGAGCCCCTGTGCTCTGTCCGAGTGTCTTGGCAGCGTTCTCAGTGGACTGTTCCTTCTGCCTTCTGCTGCCTAGGAGTTTAAATCTCCTTCAGTCCCTGCTGTTGTCAGTTCTGGACAATCAGTTTAATCAATGGCACATCAAAATTTTCTGGGTTTAACAATTAATGAAAACACAAGTTAACAAAATGTATTGTTACCAACCATTAATGAGTACAGATCTGCTGATTAGAAACCAATATTGTCAAACATGTTAATTTCAGGTAAATACAGACATCCTCCAAGGAAGGAGCAGTTCTGTTATCACAACTTGGTACTGATTGTAATCTCAACCAGCCAAAGTGACTCCTTTGCAATACACCAAATACCTACATCCTGCAGACAGCCTTTTAACTTCTCACCCCCCAGTCCCAATAATGGGTGCCTAATGGAACCACCCAGTGCACAAAAAAATGTCCCACTCTGACACAGGCACCTAAAAGACTCTCACACTATGAGAAGCAGGATTCTTCAGTCTGATTAAAATAAGATTAGCATCGTGTCTGGAGGAAACCAGGCACTGTACATCATGTGTGCAATACCATTTCAACAGTGAAGCATAGTGGCATCAGAATGCTGTGAGATTGTTTTTGAGTGGCAGGATTGAGGAAAAGCTGAACCGTTCAAAGTACATAGATATCATTAATGAAAACCTTCTTCAGACCATTCTGGACCTTGGACTGGGCTGATGGTTCAGCTTCCATAGGGACAATAATCCTACGTACAAAGCAAAGACAATACAGGAATGGCTTCAGGACATTTCCGAGAATGTCCTTGCGTTGCCCAGCCAGAACCCATACTTCAACCCAATCAAAGATTTCTGGAGAGACCTGTAAACATTTGTTCACGAACAGTCTCCATCTAACCTGACAGTGCTTGGGAGGATCTGCAGAGAAGAATGGCAGATAATTCCAAAATCTAGAAGAATCCAGGCTATAATCGCTGCCAAAGTTACTTTAATTAAGTAATGAGCAAAGGGTCTGAATACTTGTGTCAATCTGATATTTCAGGTTTTTTTTTAATTTAAATTAAATTAAACTAGTATTCTGTCCCTCACAGTATATAACCAGAGATCACCTGAGCAGTGTCTGGGCTTTTCATCATTTCCAAACATAAAGGCCATTAGCCTTTTCTTCATAGAAATCTTTCAAACAGTGGGCAGGCACAATAAAGGGACAACCACAGAAGTGGCCAACTGTTGGCCAGTAAGCAACAGCTAATCAGTCGTGGAAAGGAATGTTACTTTCTCAGTTCCCATTAAGCAATGAAGAGTGATCTCTCAGCCAAACTACTGAATAAGTGCTCCTTGGGTGCATTGCTCGAATAGCTGAGCTCTTTAATAAGAAATTAGCTGGCATTGTACACCTGTCAGAGAGCCTAAGTGTCTGGCAGCCGGCACTTGTGACGGCAGCCATTACATCTGTTTAACTTGTAGTGCTTTTCAATCATCTGGCTGGAGTAGTGCCCACAAGCTTCCTGAATTCACAATACAAGTTGAGGGTGGCAGAAACCCTGCCCGATCACTCACTTTTCAGATGAGAAAGCAAAGCAAAGCAGAGTGGAATGTAAATTCACAACAGCCTACTAGGAGACCTGTCATCCTGACAGCAGCCAAACGTTCTGTCTGGGCAAACGTCCAGAGGGACGACATCATGATCTTGGCTTTTTTGTCACCTTTATTGCCAACTTTTTGTTGGAGAGTGAAGGGTGGGGTGCTAGTTTGGAAAACTGCTGTAAAATTCCTTGTTAATGTAGGTTATTAAATAGGCTCTACTGTATATTGTTAAAAAGTAAAGAATATATGAGCAACCTTCTATATTCATCTACATTCGATTCACTCTGCCTTCAGAAGTAGGTTTGAACTGCCATTTTAAAAGGTTTCACTTAATATGGTGTTGTGTTTATTGTATGTATTTTTATTTTTTCCATTGCTGGTACTTTGTTACTGTCACTATTTTGTAGAAAACAAGTAAAAACCTAATTGTATTGCATATTCATGATGATAATCTTGGTCTAAGTATGTCTTAGAAGGTTAAGTTTGCCCTCTGAGTGCTCAGAGCAGCCTATGTAACAGAGCTCTAATGTACATGTACAGATATGTTCTTTGGAATCACCTACTATTTGTTCTCAATGTGCCTCTAAAGGTTCCAAAAGTTTAAAAAAAGTGACATACATTGAAAATATATAATTAGGTCAAATATTGTTTCTTCTGTCCTTGATGTTCTGGACTGAGTGATCTAAATTAATTTTATAAAAACATAACATCAAATTATAAATCCTAGTTTGTCAATTTCTATTCACGCAACTCTTAACATTTACCCACAATTTGAAGGTTCTCAAAATACTCCTACCTAGTAGAATACCTAAGTTTCATCCTCCATATTAATTCCCTTCATAACTTTGAATGCTTTTATAATGTTACCACTTAATCTCCTTTTTCATCAATGAAAAAGTTTTGACTATTTCAATCTTTACTCCCAGATTCAATCTACAGTAGCTACTTGTCTCTTGAGTTTCCCTAATACTGATATGTGATTTTTGTAATGCAGATACCAAAAGTACAAAAGTATTCTAGTAAACCTACCATAGCTCACACACATACTGTATACTTAGTGGTCTCTTTATTAGGTTCACCTGCTTGTTAATTTAAATCGAACGTTTCTTCAAACATCCAAGCCTGGTGCAACAACACAATATATATATGCACATGGCCTATGCTTTTAATTGTTGTTAGATCAAACATTTGAATGGGCAAAATATAGTATGATTGCTGTCAGACATTGTTGTTTCATTATCTTAGGAATATCAGCCCTTCTGGGAAACTTCCTTCTTCTTCTTCTTTCAGCTGCTCCCGTTAGGGGTTGCAACAGTGGATCATCTTGTTCCGTATCTTTCTGTCCTCTGCATCTTGTTCTGTTACACCCATTACCTGCATGTCCTCTCTCACAACATCCATAAACCATCTCTTAGGCCAGCGGTTCTCAAACTGGGGGAAGCGGTTTTGGTGGCACCGTGAGAAATGATTGCATATTTATACTATTTATATTTTTATAATTATTAACCTTTACCATCCAAGGGGAAGTAAGTGACTGAGCTCCGTCGTTACCCTCGCCACCTAGACCTGACCACTAATCCTCTGTTCTGTTATTCGCTGTCACTGCATTGTTTTCCCACCATTATCGCTGGGCACAAACCAGCCCTTATTATTTTTATCATAATCAAAAATTATCAATTCTTTCGTAGAATCAAAACACTCGCGAACAGTTTTCGTATATTTTAGAAGCAAATAAGAGCGCTAAAGGTGGATACTGATAATCAACAAACAACATATTTTACATTTTTTGTGTTTTTAAGTGGTGAAATTGCCTGCTCAATGCAAATGGTTAAGGCAAAGCAGATGCATCCATCCCATTAAAATTTTAACTTAAATTTAATAACTAAGATGTACGTAATATTTTCTGAATAAATAATTGTTTGTCAAAAAATGTTTTATTCACAGCAGTCTGTACCTATGCAGTGCCACACAGTGGATATGTGGCACCCTTGTGCAAAGTATTTGGCACCCCCAATTTTCTTGAAATAATATTGATTTTTTAATTTTTAATAAAAGGGTCCGCGAGCCATCGAAACAATTTTTTAAGGGACCGCCACGCAAGAAATTCTAAAGAAGTTTGAGAACTGCTGTCTTAGGCCTTCCTCTTTTTCTCTTGCCTGGCAGCTCTATCCTTAGCATCCTTCTCCCAATATACCCAGCATCTCTCCTCTGCACATGTCCAAACCAACACAATCTCGCCTCTTTGACTTTGTCTCCAAACCATCCAGCTTGAGCTGACCCTCTAATGTACTCGTTTCTAATGGTGTGAGAAAAAGTAAACAGCGCTTCTGTGGGTCAAAAACCTTGTTAGAAAGACAGGGCAAAGGAGAGCATCCAGACTTACTTCTGCTAACAGAAAAGCCACCAGTACTTAAGCAACAACTCTTTCAAAAGTGATGTGGAGAGGGCATCTCTGGGCACACATTACATTGGACCTTGCAGCAGATGGGCTACAACAGAACACAATAATGCTGGGTTTCACTTCTGTTAGTGAAGATAAAGCTGCAGTGGGCATATCATGACTAAAACAGGACAAGTGAAGAATGGTATTGGTTGGACCATTGGAAGGTTGATGTAGTCTAAATGTCTTGAGCATGGGAAAGGTACTATATACATAAAATGTATTATTATTATTATTATTAATAATAATAATAATAATACATTTTATTTATATAGCGCCTTTCCCATGCTCAAGGCACTTACAGAATATAATAAAGAACAGCAGAATATACAGTATATAGCATTGTACAAACCAGATAAAGAAATAAAGAAGATTAAGACAGTAAATTCTTCTTCTTCTTCTTCTTATTATTATTATTATGGATATTGATTTCTGTAGCCATATTCAAAAAGTAGGCTCAGAATTTGGCATAAACAACTTGAATCCATGGAACATCTTGCCGTGAATTATTAGTATTAGCTGATGATGGTGGTGATGACAATGTAATGTTGTGGAAAGCGTAATCTGGGCACATATTTGACTTTTAATTAACACTTGAATGCCCCAGTGTATCTATGCATTATTACTGACTATGTTTTCTGTTTACTGTTCTAATAAATACCTCTAGTATAATGTTGTGCCACTGTACGAAGTGTGCATCATCCTCAGCCAATTCAAAAATATGAGAGTAGCAATTGAATACACAATCCTCAGATCTCAATCACACTGAGCATTTATGGGATGAAGTGGAATGGGAGGTTCACAACGTGAATGTGTGGCTGAAAAATCTACAGGAAATGTGTGATGTTATTGAATCAGCATGGACAAAAATGCCTGAGAGATGCTCTCAGCATTGTATTAAACTGCATGCCTTGAAGAATGAAAGGTGATCTAGACGTAAAATGGCAGCCTATTTGATACTAGACAGGTGAACCTACAAGGGTCATTTGATAGGAATAGAAAAAAGCAAGTTAAAGAAAGAAAAAAATCGCTTCAAACGTCTATAGAACATAAACAATGTCTCGCTTCTGGCTGAAGTTTGGCCTTACCTAGTTTGAAGAGAGACACTTGCTAGCCATGATATTACCAAATAAATTGTGGCACCGTCTTGTAGAAATTTTACGACCTTCATAATAAAATATTTACTGAGTGTTTGTAGTTACACCTAATTGCACATATTTCATGTGTTTGAAAATAATGTACAGAACATAAGTGTTATCAAAACCTAAGTAAAGGAAAAATTTGGCATTTACACATACAGTAATTTACATATTTCATACAATTCCATTATTACAGTTTTTAATCTAATGTAAAAAAATGTAATCAGTTAATTATGAATAACAAGAGTTACCAATCAATTAATGTTTATACATTAGTTGCAAGCAGTCTTGTCAATATCAGTTACTGCTGGGCTTATTGACTTTGGCTAAAAGCTGTTGTTAGTCATAAGTCGACTTCTCAAGTTGCACCTCCCTCTTCACTTATGACATACTAGTCTGGACCATAAGTGCTGATTCTCAGTAAACATTAACTCTCTCTAAAATGTCATCAACATATTCTGTCTTTATGCAGATCTAACCATGAGAAAGCTCGGATTCTATTGAAACAAACAAACATTATTTTATTTTATTTTTTTTTGCATTTCTACTGTGTATAGTTTGTATTTATGCACTTCTGACTCACAAGAACAGAAAGAAGTGTACTTGTTCTGTCAGAAAGAATGGTCTGTATTGAATGCTATAGAAACTGGGCACACAAAAACAGCAATAAAGAGATTCACCCTACTATGTTTAATGTTTACTCATTTCATGTGTAATCACAGGAGAAGCTAGTGTGACCAGTCATGCTGTGTTTTTGTTCTCTGGGGCTGGCTCAGCCACATGGGAAGCACACTTTTAAACAGCAATCAGATGCAAAAGAAGTACACACTCAAATGGCTTAAAGTTTATAAATGCAAGATCAGCATAGTATGTAAGGAAGTTCTCCCACGGTGTTTTGAGGCTTTAAAGCCATCGTACCTACGTGGTGTTCTATTGTCTGTCCTGTCCAGGCCACTGGCCCTTGTCTCTCTTTAACTGAGATCTCCCGAGGAAGATGCCTTCAAGTTCTTTTAATCTGAAGAACTGCCATTGAAGCAAGAGAGTCAGCTAGAAAATTATTAAGTTTGTTGTGTGTTTGAAGAAAAGCTCCAATACTAAATAAAGTCCCAGTGATAATCTTCCAAGTGCCAGAATAAAGTTCTCTTTGCCCAGTTCTCTCCTGCCTGTCTTTTTGTGCCACCCAGAAGCCCAGACACGACAATATACATATCAAAGGTTTGGGGATTCAAGTGAATGCCCCATTTATTGCCAGACAGCAAAGGGAATAAAATAGAAGAAGAAACAAATGTGGGTTTGCACTCCTGGTCACATTGGTGGGTATGTTACAAATGCTGGTTGCAGTTGAAATTATCTTAAATATCCTGAAAACAGAAGAGGAGGGGATAGAGGAGGACTTACAGGAAATGACTCCAAGTCACTGTCTTCATGGCTATGGATCAAACAATCAAACAAATGAGCTATGGGACATCCTCCACATTCTTCTCCAGTATTCCTGTAAAACTGGTACAACAAGACTTGAATTATCCTTCTGCATATGAATGTCATCTTCAAAGATATTTGAGTAAGGATGATACTTATACAAGTAAAGAAAATACTACTTTAAATAGACTCACCTCTTCTTGATAAACCACTCTCTCACATGTCAAATGATGACTAAAGCCCAGCCCAAATCCGAAATGATGCCACTTACAGAAACAAATCTAGTTTTAACTAGTTATTACATTATATGGTGTATATGGCATTATTGTCACATGTACAGAGTAGAATGAAATTCTTTCTTGCATGTACTAATCCACATGCAACACATCAACACTCTCAAGCGCCATGATTAGTGTGTGTAAGTACCTCGTATGAAGAGCAAAATTAATGGAGAGAACTTCTTCTAATGTAAGTGATGCAGTCCAGAATGGACTAACATCAATGTTAAAAGCAGAATGTAGCAGATTTTTGAAATACAAAATTAAAAGTTCTAGCTAATATACTCTCTGAATAGATAGATAGATAGATAGATAGATAGATAGATAGATAGATAGATAGATAGATAGATAGATAGATAGATAGATAGATAGATAGATAGATAGATAGATAGATAGATAGATAGATAGATAGATTGGTTATACTTTATTGTGCTCAAGAGGAAATGAAAAATATTTTATGCTTTATGGAAAGCAAGGAATAGGTTGATATGGTAAAGAAGATACTATTAGTTGATGGCATTTCTTTCACGTTGTGTAAAAGGTAATAATGGAATATGAACAGCGAACCAAGAATGGTGGTAGGCCTAATTTAATTAGACTTTTAAATGACTAATGTATTCCAGAGGAACGTAGACATTCCAGAAGTTTCCTTACAACAGGAGAGCTATTCAGTGTTAAGTTTTCTTTTTTATTTGTCACCAAAAGGTCAGAAATTCATTAAAAAATATTTCTATTAGTTTTTCTCCAATCTTTATGCGTTTCCGTATTTTTTAAATTTATTTATTTAGTGGATGCTTAAGTATATGAAGTCTATATGGTTAACTTCTTTTCTTTTACTCTTTTATATTTATAAATATTTGTAAGAATTCTGGGCTTTTCTTTAGCTAACAGTACTTGATTGATTTGTGCTCCTAATTTTAATCATTTGCCTTTTCTTCCTCAATGTTTTTCACTCGGTGTGGAGATCACTGCCAGGGCTCAGCTGCATGATGGACACTTTGTGGAGCAATTCAAAGCTGTATGGGTGTCATTTAAAATTTTTTTTGCCTATATAATTTTTTGTGCATTCATCTTCCTTTTATTAAATGGCATAGTGTCAGTCACATTAAGCCAGTGTATTGCATAATAACATAAAAACAGGTACATTTCAATATAATTTAACTCAAAAATAAAGATAATATAAAAATAAAGTGGATATAGAATTATTTTAACCTGCATATAATGGGCTTGCAGTATACGTTTAGGACTGCATGCTCCTTTCCCCTTTCATTTATTTCTAAATAGAAGTTAACTGATTTTTTTTTTTGTATTTCTTCCTGGCCTTTTCACTTTAATATTTAAAGAGATCAGTTAACTTACCTGTTATGTTTCTTCCTTACAGCTGAATTGATGGCAAGTTCCCATCTACATGCGTAACTCTGCTGGTATTTCAATACCTTGTATTAGGAATGTGTTTTATCATCAGGAGTGGCAATCAGAACATGTAAAAGACAAAAATATACAAGTTGTTTTGCTGCAAGTTGTTCCTCTGACAAGGTAAATTTGAAAGAGTAAATTATCAGCAATTGAATTCACAAAACATGTCTGTTTTGAGACAAACATTTCTAAAAAATAATCACTAATTTGTTTTAACTGGGAGTTTTTCAAAATGGAAACAGTACAGCACACTCTACATTATCTCAACAAAAATTTAACTTTACTGACAAATTTCCTGGAAGAATAGGTGAATCAAATATCCACTAAATGATGCCATGGGAGCCGAGTTGTTTAATGAGGATAGATAAACCGGCAGACAAGCATGTCAATAATAGTACATGCTCTTCACATTTTATGCGAAAACACTTAATAGCAGTCAATGAAAGTCATTGCTTCCTGTTACCAGCCTACCAGAGTACTAGAAAATGAATGGACTGAGATCACAACACAGAAATTTGGATAAAACAAAGATTTGTGAATGTTTCATTTATTAAGAAGAACTGAGTAAATAATGACACTTGCTTGTATGTTTATAGGATCATAACTGTCACATGTTCAGTCTAACGTGAAATTCCTACTTGTACAGTATGTCCTGATCAACTTGCAACATGCAGAAGGCGATAACAACTGCAGGACACCTTGAGCCAGGTGCAAAATACTGTCATTGAAGAGAGAAGAAACAAACTTAACACAACTTAAACTTAACAGATAAGGAGATTGTCATTCAATGGGTGTTCATAACAGTACACTTCAGCTTAGGTGAAGTCTGAAAGCCGCACAAATTACTAAATGCAAGGCAACACAAAAACAATGAAATAAAAAAATAGAAAAGAAGGATGTAACAAGAGCCTTTAAATCATATGTTTAGTATGCTTAAGGTCAAGAGGCAACAGGGGAGCGGAAAGCAAAAACTTCAGTGCAATGCTAAATCTGGAGAAAACAAACTTCTGAGGCACCACAAGCATCACAACAATGCAAAAAATCTGAGACACAGATCACAAAAACCTTTACAATGGCCAATTAAAGTAACAAAAAAAAACCACTCAAAAATGTTTTTCTTCATTTTTGAAGTAAATAAAAAAGGAATATGTCAAACAGGATTAAGAATATGTTTCATGAATATCTGTTGCATGCAAAAATCCATCCATTATCCAACCCGCTATATCCTAACTACAGGGTCACGGGGGTCTGCTGGAGCCAATCCCAAGGCAGGAAACAAACCCTGGGCAAGGCACCAGCCCACCACAGGGCGTGCACACACACCAAGCACGCACTAGGGACAATTTAGAACTGCCAATGCACCTAACCTGCATGTCTTTGGACTGTGGGAGGAAACCCACACAGACACAGGGAGAACATGCAAACTCCACACAGGGAGGACCCGCGAAGCGAACCCAGGTCTTCTAACTGCGAGGCAGCAGTGCTGCCCATTGCGCCACCATGCCGCCCAGCAAAAATCTTATAATTAAAATAATAAATGAATACATTTCTGTTGTCACTTCATGCATCCTGGCCCAGTCTTTATCTGTGTGAAGTTAGCACATTCTCCCAGTGTCCATGTGAGATTTCCTCCCAGTTCAGGTAAACTGGCTCTAGTGTGAATAATGGTTCGTGATTAGACTCTGACATGTACTGATGCCAAGACTTGGGACATTACTTGCCTTGTAGCCAGTGTTGCCAGGACAGACTGACCTTCTGAATTAAATTAAAAGGATTTGAGAATAGTGTATTGTAATAACTTATAAAACAATATTGTGCATAACAGCATGCATGCAGTAAGTATCATCTGATGGACTGGGATGATTCCTGCCTTTCTCTTTATGCTGCTGGAATAGGCACTAACTCCTATGAGTCTGAATGAGACAAAATGGTTTTGATGATGAATGGCTGGGGAAGTGGATAAACAGAGAAATATTTTGCTCTGCTGCAACAGTTAAGGAGTGTTAAGGTGGGGCAGTAGCATTAAATGAATTAGCTAATGCTTTTGTAATAGTAGTCTCCGAATATTCTCGTATATGTGTCTGATGCCTTTATCCAAGATGTGTTACAACTGCTATTTTTTATTACCCAGGTCTCTGTCTGTGTGGAGTCTACACCTTCTATTCATGTCTGTCTGGTTTTCCCCAAAAGGGTTCTCACATTTCAAAGATGTGTGGGTTTGGCTGGAAAGGAAATGTAAAATGGCCTTTTATAAGTTAATATAAATGTGCCAATGAGAGTACCCTGCAATAGTCTTGACTGGACTAGCCTCCTGTCCAGAACTGATTTCTGCCTTCTGGCTAAACTTATTGGCTCTCTATGACCCTTTAACAGACAAAATAAATTTAGATAGAAAAAAATGATAGATGAGTGACATATGGACATAGGAATAGTTGATAAAATAAATTAGACTTCCAAAAGGAATTCTATAACATTCTACACAGAAGATTAATCCTGCGATTAGAAGCCATATGTATGAACTGAGCAAATAAAAATGAAAAGCAGCTGCTTAATATGCTCAATAGAGTTTCTGGGGATGATGCAATTTATTTAATGCAATTCATTTCTAGATTAACCCTTCACTGAAGTTTGGTTTGGAGCACTGTACTAAATTTCAAATCAAAATCAGCATGCATATAATGAATTAACCGTAAAATAATAAAACAAAAAGCTATCAGGTCTCTGCCCACAATCAACTCTAGTCTAAACAAATTTCCACATTCTCCCTTAAACCATCCTTTTGAGAATGAAATTATTTGTAAGTCATAAGGATTTGACCCTACTTGAAGAGGAGGGAGTGGTGGACAACATTACTGAAGAACTGATTCATGTCACAGCAAGAAAAGGATTTTATAAAAAGGACAAAAGGTCCAACACAAGCTGAACAAAACATCAAAGGGAACAAATCAGAAGAGAGATTTGCTAGACTGAGAGTTAAAAAAATAAAATAAAATAAAAAAACACAATATTGCTGAGGGGATAGTCTGAAGGTCAAATGAGCCACAAGTAACTGTTCGGTCATTGTGATAGCAGGGTAAATGAAAGTGGCAGGCATGACCAAAAACAAGGAGAGTATTTGTAAGCTAAGATGGAGAAGTGTTGGACTGCCTGGGAAGTTTGGAAATGATCAGATGAAGCTCAGAGTGTCTAGCAATACCACAGCCGACTCAAACATTCTGCTCCTGGTCACTGGATTCAGCGAGAATTATAAATGTAGCAATATGAATTAAAAATGGTGCTTGAGTAAAATACAAAATATAAAGCGATGTAAATATCGATTTAGTTATACAGTAACTGGTTGGCTCTCTAGATAATGTCTGAGTCTACTATACATCATATGAAAAAAGAAAAAGTTATCAATTCAAAATTTGTAAAATGTTTATTAATGAGTGATGATGTATTCAACAAAGAAGACTAATCCTGATATTGGAGACAATATACTGTATATAATTAGGCACATTACATATCAATAATGGAAGAAAAAAGTATGAGCAAAAGGACAATGTTCAGCCTGGGTAGACAGTTCCTGTTAATTTTTTTTTTTTTTTAGTTTCCCTACACATGCTTTAGTAATACGTTGTATATAAAGGAAGTATTGCGACAAGATCAAAATTTCAACTTCATCAGGTGGGCACATGCAGTAAGAATTTTATTGCTTCATATTCTAATTCTGTTTAGCAAAGAGACTGGAATTACAATGGTAAATCTATAGTGCAGATCAGAGGTTGGGATGTGACATGACCAAGTGACATTGCCAATGACAATGGCCTACCATTGCAGCGAATGATTCTCAGTACTATATATTGACCAGAGTGCAAAATACCCCATGGTAATCAGGGAGTCCTATAAATGTTCTGCTGTTGTTGAACAACAAAATCATCTTACACTACAATTAGATGAATAAAAATAATTTCAGTTAGGATATGCATATCTTAATTAGGTAAATCACACAACACATGGATATGCAATCTGTTAACAAAAGCTGTGCCACCTTGTACTTCTGACCAGCATCATGCTGAACAGCCAGATTTCATGACACATTTGCACTTGAAGCTATGAGTAAATACTAAAATGCTGTTTCATTATGTGGATTAAGGTAGTCCATGCCATGAACCAATTCTCTACCCTTCCATAGATCAGCTCTGAAGCTCTCATATGTTAAAAGGTCGAGGCAGTGTTCTTCTGTGATGTGAACACTGTCGGGATCATGATATCAGCAAATGCAGGTAATTTTAAGGTATCCATCTCAAATGTTAGCATAACTGAGATCAAGTCAAACACTAATGGGTCTGCTATGTATAGTTTTTCTGTCATCTTTCTCAAATCCTCTTAAGGCTTGTCAATAAATGTGCTACACTTCACTGCCAGTTCACTCCTGCCCATCCTATGAGGCGCTCACAGACAGCTGCCTTCCCACCTGACCTGTCATTCAGTTGCTAAAATATGTTCCCACAAATGGCGTATTGAGCACTGAGTGATTTGCAACACTTTTGCATATATATTTATTTTAGCCTCTCCATAATTTAAAATTTCAGGCTTTCATGGTGTCCAGGGAGTTCATTAGGGAGTCCCAGAACCCTGGGAAACCAACATCCTTCTATCCATATTTAACTCTTTGGTATTACCTTACAATTGTGATGCCTATGCAGAAGGTATTCAGGAACAGGGACACCTGAGGCCGCTAGGAGAGCTCTGAGAGGACAATTACAGGTTAAGTGTTCTCATTCAGTTGCATTCTTCAAGTGTTTTCCCAGGCTTGAAGATGGCTTAAGAATTTTAATGATATTTTATGCATCCTTTATTACCTTTGCTATTTTTGGTGTCACTCATAAAACTGAAAAATCATCTTCCGAGTCCTTCAGTGACCTGGTCACAACTGCAAAGTTCTGGGTTCAAATCTTGTCTTATGCTCTATTTGGAATTTTCATGTTCTCCTCATGTTTGCATAGATTTATTTCCCCATACAACACTTTTGCTTTAACATCCTAAAGATGTTCAGGTGGGGTTATTTGTTGTTTCAAAACTGAGTGAGATTGTTAGTGTGCTGGTGTCTCCTATAAGGGACTGGGGCCCTATCCAATATTGATTTGTGCCTTTCTCCCAGTGTTGCTAAGACTTAAAAATTAAAGATTGGATATAAGTGAATAGATACATATTTTCTATATTTTAACCTACGTAAATAAGAAAATTTAGAAAGAGCATAGAACTTTAAAAGCTTCACTGAACTGTTAATTCCCCAAAGGCTAGCTGGGTAACTAGATGAGCTAGGCTCTTCAGACTTTGTCAGGGAAATGCTACAAGAAACTCCCTGTGACATGTGATGTACGTCATGTTCCAAAGAAAGTGGGGTTGGGCTGTCATCATAGCTGGAATGGTTGGTGTCTTCTTATCCAGGCAGGAGGCCATTATATTTGACAGACAGAGGGAGACTGCTTTCTGAGAATATGTGTTTACATGTGGCAGTATCCCTTTGATGTTCTACTTAACTCCCTACTCTGACACAAATTCTTGTGGTGGAGTAGCTCCTTTCTAAGTCAGATTCAAGAGTATTTCTGGTACAACAATACTGTATCCAGTGAGCAGTTCTGGGTCAGGTAGAACCTTTACAGGACAGAGGAGCCTTTTGGAACTATAACTCCCATGTTGCACTGCAGGTGACCAAACAGGAGCACTGCCAAGGAAACACTGCCACCCACTACACTGGGGGAACATATGTCTTCCATTGTCCATTCATTCCTGTGGCCTCCCTAATGGTAATGGCACCATCTACAAGCCTGGATGGGACACCAGGTCATCCACATCATCTTTTAAAACATATTTATATATATAGGGTGGTCTAAAAACAAATGCAAAGAGTTGGTGTTTGTACCACTTCTTCACAAGGTTTATTTTTGTCCACTAGAGATACTGTTGCATGCTTAGCTGTGAAGTTTTAGTCTAAATGTGAAACATTTAAAAGTCACTCCATTTTGAATATTATATTTGTATTGTTACTTCATACATACTCTTGCACAGAGTTCTTATCTGGCTAAGTGAGTAGTAAAAAAATTGATTAAAAATAGAACATTCTAGTACTAAGGTGTAGTTCCTAGAACATTCAAGAATAAAGTGGGATTTCTCAGACCATTCTCTAGAATACAATTTTCCAGAACGTTCTAGTAGTAGGCAGGCATATCTGGTTTATTTCTAGTTTATTTGTGGTCTACATAGAAATTTTCAGAAGTCTCTGGTAGTGACTGTTTCCCATATAAAGTGTCAAAAACTGTACAACTGATATATTGTTACACATAGCAGTCATAACAGTAAGAGTGTGTTAACTTCAATATAGGAGTTATTTAACTAATATGGCTTCATCTAGTTTAAGATCTAACCCAGAAAACTAGTTGCTTGGAAAGCCAATCTCATTTATTCACACTGTGGAATATAACCAGAACCAAAGACAGACACTGAGACACAAGTCCCAAAAACACATGCTTTAAATTCTCTTCTTCAGATACAGCACAACACCGTGCACAGATCTTCTTCTTCTTTCAGCTGCTCCTATTAGGGGTTTCCACAGTGGATCATCTTCTTCCATACCTTTCTGTCCTTTGTCTCTTGTTCTGTTACACCCATCACCTGCATGTCCTCTCTCACAACAACGACAACAACAACATTTATTCATACAAAAAGTAGCTCAAAGTGCTTTACATAATGAAGAAAAGAAAAATAAACGACAAAATAAGAAATTAAAATAAGACAACATTAGTTAACATAGAAAAAGAGTAAGGTCCGATGGCCAGGGTGGACAGAAAAAAAAAAAAAACTCCAGATGGCTGGAGAAAAAAATAAAATCTGCAGGGGTTCCAGGCCATGAGACCGCCCAGTCCCCTCTGGGCATTCTACCTAACATAAATGAAATAGTCCTCTTTGTAGTTAGGGTTCTCACGGAGTCAATTGATGCTGATGGCCATACAGACTTCTGGCTTTTAATCCATCTATCATTGTTGGAACATCACGGTGCTTTGAGTAGATGGTGGTGGCACAAGCCACCACCAAAAGGACACCGGAAAAGGAAACAGAAGAGAGAGTAGGGGTTAGTACAGATTTTAGAGCCAACATGAATAGTTATTATAATGAATTGGATATACAGAGTATCAGGATTAAATTACAGTGAAGTTATGAGAAGGCCATGTTAAAATAATGTGTTTTCAGC
Source organism: Erpetoichthys calabaricus (assembly GCF_900747795.2). Classification (NCBI taxonomy): domain Eukaryota; kingdom Metazoa; phylum Chordata; class Cladistia; order Polypteriformes; family Polypteridae; genus Erpetoichthys; species Erpetoichthys calabaricus. Next base: position 140,858,983 of record NC_041397.2, on the reverse strand, counting down.
AGTTTTTTGAAGTGCTCCACTGTATTAGCCTGGCGAATTCCTATTGGCAGGTTATTCCAGATGTTAGGTGCATAACAGCAGAAGGCTGCCTCACCACTTCTTTTAAATTTTGCTCTTGGAATTCTTAGGAGACACTCATTTGAGGATCTGAGGTTATGATTTGGAATATAAGGTGTCAGACATTCCGATATATAAAATGGGGAGAGATTATTTAAGGATTTATAAACCATAAGCAGAATTTTAAAGTCATTCCTGACCAGTGTAGTGACATCAAAACTGGAGCGATGTGCTCGGATTTTCTTTTCCTTGTTAAGATTCTAGCAGCTGCATTCTGCACTAGTTGCAAACGATTTATGTCTTTTTTGGGTAGTCCTGAGAGGAGTGCGGTACAGTAATCTAGTCAACTGAAAACAAACGTGTGAACTAATTTCTCAGCATCTTTCAATGATATAAGAGGTCTAACTTTTGCTATGTTTCTTAAGTGAAAAAATGCTGTCCTAATGGTCTGATTAATATGCAATTTAAAATTTAGATTACAGTCAACAGTTACCCCTAAGCTTTTTACCTCCGTCTTGATTTTTAATCCTAATGTATCCAGTTTATTTCTAATAACCTCATTGTATCCATTATTTCTAATCACTAAGATTTCAGTTTTCTCTTTATTTAACTTGCGAAAGTTACTATTCATCCATTCTGAGATACAAGAGATACATTCATTGTGTTAGTGAATCAAGAGAACCGAGTTCATCAGGAGCTATTGATAAATACAGCTGCGTGTCATCAGCATAGCTGTGGTAGCTCACGTTGTGCCCTGAGATAATCTGACCTAACGGAAGCATGTAGATTGAGAAGAGCAGCGGACCCAGGATAGAGCCTTGTGGAACACCATATAGGATATCATGTGTCTTTGAGTTGTAATTACCACAACTAACAAAGAATTTTCTCCCTGCCAGGTAGGATTCAAACCAATTTAAGACACTGCCAGAGAGGCCCACCCATTGACTAAGGCGATTTCTAAGAATATTATGATCAATGGTGTCAAATGCTGTACTCAGATCTAAGAGGATGAGAACAGATAAATGACCTCTGTCTGCATTTACCCGCAAGTCATTTACTACTTTAATGAGTGCAGTTTCTGCGCTATGATTTGTTCTAAAACCTGACTGAAATTTATCAAGAATAGCATGTTTATTAAGGTGCTCATTTAACTGCATAATGACTGCCTTCTCTAGAATTTTACTTAAGAAAGGCAGGTTAGAGATGGGTCTAAAATTTTCAAGAGCAGAGGGGTTGAGGTTATTTTAGGTTTTAGGTTGAGGTTTATTAAGTAGGGGTTTAACTACAGCAGTCTTAAGACAGTCTGGGAAGACCCTGGTATCTAATGACGAATTTACTATGTCAAGAACATTATCAATTAGCACGCCCGATACTTCTTTGAAAAAATTTGTTGGTATTGGGTCAAGGACACAGGTGGAGGGTTTCAGTTCAGAAATTATTCTATGTTAATCAGGTAAATCTATCTTAGTTAAAGAGTTTAATTTGTTTATAATGGAATGCTGGGGTTTAGGAGGATCCTTAGCGTTGGGGAGATATACTATGTTATTTCTAATATCATTAATTTTTTGATTGAAAAATACAGCATAGCCTCACAGGTTTTAATGGAAGTACTTAGGAGGCATTCCTTTGAGTTACCTGGGTTTAACAGACGATCAATCGTAGAGAATAAGACTCTGGGATTACTAGCATTGTTATTTATAATCTTAGAGAAATAGCAGCGCCTCTCAAGACGGACTGTTTTATTGTATTCTGTTATTTTAACTTTTAATATTTCATAGTGGATAGTTAGTTTAGTCTTCCTCCATTTACGCTCAGCTCTACGGCATGTTCTCTTTAAATCATACACTCTTTGGGTCTTCCATGGTATAACAATACTAGAAGATTTTTTAACTGTCTTTTCAGGTGTAACTATGTCAACAGCAGCTCTCACTTCAGTATTAAATCTTTCCACCTTACTATTTACATTATCCTCGCTATTATAGTTGGCACTATAAACGGACTGATTGCTTAGAATGTTTGTAAGTTTTAAAGCTGCTGATGAGTCAAAGAAGCGTTTTTTAACAATATGCTTCTCATGAGTGTTTCCTATCATTATTTCTATATTAAAAAGTAGAAGAAAATGGTCTGATAGACCAATATCAATGACCTGCTTTATATCAACTTTTAGTCCTTTAGTAATCACTAAGTCTAACGTATGACCTGCTTTATGTGTAGGCTGATTAAAGAGCTGTCTCAAATCAAAAGAGTCCAGGAGGTTCATAAATTCTTTTACTTTTTGGTCACATTGATTATCTATATGAAAATTAAAGTTGCCGACTATTAAGAGTGTGTCATAGTTCGTAATTAAAATTGACATTAAGTCAGAGAATTCCTCAAAAAAAGACGCGTTGAATTTTGGAGGTCTATACACGGATAATACTAGAACGTGAGAATCTCCATGGATAACAATGGCAAGATACTCAAAGGACTTGAATTTACCAAAACTGACATCTTTACATTTTAACCGGCTTGAGTAAATATTTGCTAAGCCACCTCCTCTCTTTCCTTGGCGATCCACATGAGTAAAACTGTAATTCACATCCATAAACATTCGTTTATTCCTTCCTCTTTTCCTCTTCCCTGGCAACTCTATCCTTAGCATCCTCTTCCCAATATACCCAGCATCTCTCCTCTGCACATGTCCAAACCAACGCAATCTCGCCTCTCTGACTTTGTCTCCTAACCGTCCAACTTGAGTTGACCCTCTAATGTACTCATTTCTAATCCTGTCCATCCTCGTCACACCCAGTACAAATCTTAGCATCTTTAACTCTTCCACCTCCAACTCTGCCTCCTGTTTTCTGGTCAGTGCCACTGTCTCCAACCCATACAACATAGCTGGTCTCACTACTGTCCTGTAGACCTTCCCTTTCACTCTTGCTGATACCCATCTGTCACCGATTACTCCTGACACTCTTCTCCACACATTCCACCCTGGCTGCACTCTCTTTTTCATCTCTCTTGCACAATCCCCATTACTCTGTACTGTTAATCCCAAGTACTTAAACTCATCCACCTTCTCCAACTCTACTCCTTGCATCCTCACCATTCCACTGACCTCCCTCTCATTTGCACACATGCTAATCCATTGCACTTCCTGATTTACTATCTCCCCATCATCCAACACTCTTCTCTCTCTCATTCTCTTCATTCATCAGCCTCTCAAAGTACTCTTTCCATGTACTCAACACACTCTCCTCATTTGTGAGTACGTTTCCAACTTTGTCCTTTATCACCCTAACTTGCTGCACATCTTTCCCAGCTCGGTCCTTCTGTCTAGCCAATCGGTTCAGGTCCTTTTCTACCTCCTTAGTCTCCAACCTCTCAGATAACTCATCATACGCTTTTTCTTTAGCCTTCGCCATCTCTCTCTTCACCTTGCTCCTTATCTCCTTGTACTCTTGTCTACTTTCTGCATCTCTCTGACTATCCCACTTCTTCTTTGCCATCCTCTTCCTCTGTATACTCTCCTGTACTTCCCCATTCTACCAGCAGGTTTCCTTTTCCTCCTTCCTCTGTCCAGATGTCAAGCCAAGCACCCTTCTTGCTGTTACCCTTACTACATCTGCTGTAGTTTCCCAGATGTCTGGTAACTCTTCACTACCACCCAGTGCCTGTCTCACCTCCTCCCTAAACTCAACCTTGCAGTCTTCCTTTTTCAACTTCCACCATTTGATCCTTGGCTCTGCCCTCTCTCTCTTCCTCTTCTTGATCTCCAACATCATCCTACAGACCACCATCCTATGCTGCTTAACTACACTTTGCCCTGCCACCACTTCGCAATCTTCAATCTCCTTCAGATCAACTCTTCTGCATAGGATGTAATCTACCTATGTGCATCTTCCTCCACTCTTGTACGTAACACTATGTTCCTCCTTCTTCTTAAAATACGTATTCACCATAGCCATGTCCTTCCTTTTGGCAAAATCCACTATCATCTGACCTTCTTCATTTCTCTACTTGACACCACATCTACCCATCACCTCCTCGTCTCCTCTGTTCCCTTCACCAACATGTCCATTGAAATCCACTCCAATCACCACATTGCTGTCCCTTGGGTACACATTTCATCACTTCATCCAACTCACTCCAAAATCTTCTTTCTCATCCATTGCACACCCAACCTATGGGGCATATTCACTAACAACATTCAACATCACACCTCCAATTTCCAGCTTCATAATCATTACTCTGCCTGACACTCTTTTCACCTCCAAAACACTCTTGACATACTGTTCCTTCAGAAGAACTCCTACCTCATTTTCCCTCCCATCCACACCATGATAGAACAATTTGAATCCACCTCCGGCTTACGCCCCTTTCATTTAGTCTCTTGCACACACAATATATCAACCTTCCTTCTCTCCATCATATTTGCTAACTCTCTCCCCTTACCAGTCATACTGCCAACATTCAAAGTTCCTACCCTCAGTTCCACTCTCTTTACTTTCCTCCTCTCCTCCTGCCTCTGGACACATCTCCCCCCTCTTCTTCTCCTTCTCCACAGTAGCCCAATTTCCACCACCATCCTGTTGGCTAACAGTACTGGTGGCGGTCGTTGTTAACCCGGGGTTCAACTGATCCGGTATGGAAATTTGTATTGTTGCCCACATATTGATTTGGCAATCACACCACATACCCTTCCTGACGTAACCCTTCCCATTTATTCAGGCTTGGGACCGGCACGAAGAAACACACTGGTTTGTGCATCTGCTGTGGCTGGGTTCAACACAGTGCATAGAGCACCCACAAATATTGCTCAGTCCCTCCTTCTTTTCCTTTTCTCTTCCTCTGTCTTTCCTTTCTTCTGCCTCAACACCTCTCTCGCAAGCTCTATCCCCCACCTTCTGACTCTGACTCCCAGAATGGAGTGAGGCGGCCTCTTTTATATTGCACCCGGAAGTACTCCAGGTGCTCTCCAATTGCTTTCTGGTAGCACTCCCAGTTGTTGCAGAAGTGCTGCATGGACACCCGGAAGCTCCAAGCCTGTGGTCCCAACATATTCCAGGGGTTTCATCCTCCCATGTTCCAGGGGAGGTGTTGTTCACAATATATCGTCTCCCCCGATGCTTCTGTCTTCAGGATGTCCTGGTCAGGGAGCTTCTCTGGTCGGCTCTCACAACAGCAAGACTACTGCATGCACTTGATATGCTGCAATTAATGCAGCTTCATCATCTGAATGAAGGGAAACCCTGCCCGAGAGTTATAGGATGGCATCTGATGGAGTCACTTCAATTTGGGAGTAAGCCAGAATACCAACACTATGTGTAGATTCATGCATGAGAAAACTGTCAAAGCTGTATGAGTACCATCTAGCACTCAAGAAGGACAGAATCGGACAGTGGCAAAGTAACAGAATGAAAAAAGAAGGGGTTAAGGTTATCTTGAACAGTTGTTTAATATTGCCACAAAGGACGTGATTATATTAATCAAAAATGAAGACGCATTTTCCTGCAGTATAAGTGGAGTCAACTTAAAGAGAACAGGAAAAGAAAGCAGAAAAAGGCAATGACTGGAAAAGGAGAACTCTGCGATAGTGAGTTATACAGATCATGAGACCAACTGCATAAACAAATGGTGAATGGTGAACTTTCTTCTTTATCATCAAGTCTAGAGGTTTAAGGAGAGAATTAGTAAAATCCTACTGTATTAAGAGTTGCTAGTTGCTAGTTCTATGTCTGCTCATTACCAAAAAAGAGATATAAGAACATCTTTCAGTCCCCTCATGTTGTAGGTGCTTTGGTTACATGATATTTCAGAAATCACATTATCTCAGAGCTTAGTCAGACCGTCAACAATATATGAAAGATAAGAAGCAGCTGATGCCAAAGAAAAGGAGTATTCTTTGTGGGGAGCACTACAGCAACACTAGGATAGAAAACTGTGGCATTGATGGATCTAAGGACAGCATTGACTGTATTGCTGCTACTGGCACTGGAAATGGCCAGGAAAAGCCAGGTAAAAGGTACAGGCCAAGTGTCAGGCCAAGACTTTTATTGCAATTGAAGTAACTGAAAAGAGGAATCTCTGTTTACTGATCAAAAGACTTTTATCTGACACATCATCCAGCAACACATGAGTTCATAAAGAAGCATGCATTAGAATGAACAAGCTTTAGTAACTGGAATGGTCTGGACTGCATGCCATCATCAAATCATCATAGTGCTATTAGATGTCTCCTCATGTTTATTCAGTCAAACAGAAGGCTCATCAATTGTGCTGTTTTCAGCAATTTCAGGAAAAACGGCCATGAATGCATTAAGATGCATATACTGTGGCTACTGATGACTTGTTAAGAACCCAGTAATGTGCTTTAATGTGAACCGCTTGGCTACTTACAACATGCAATTGAAGCCCAGCAGTTATGGGACCAGATATCAGGAATTTCTACATTTGTCTGTTGTTTCTTGGTGTACTAAAGGCAGTTAGTTTTTTCTAGCTCCACGTCTGACACATCACACCAAGTGGATGAAAAAAGCTATTTATGCACTGAAAATATAATTTCTCAGGCTCGGTTAACGGTGACTCTGCCACAGTTTTTGTCTCAGTTTTTGCTCTGTTGCTCAGTCTTGTTTATGTCAGTATGACAATCTACAATTGCAATCTGAGTTCCTCTCAATGATATCAAATTTTTATCAGTTAAGATTTACCCAAATCAGGCTGTTGCCAGTAATGCATATGCAATATTTTTATGGCAAATCTGTTTTTTGTTCAAACATTTGACAAGCTTAGCCCTTTTTGATAGCATAGTCTCATCAGAAACAAAGAAAAACATGACCCAAAGCCTGCTACTGGACATTCCGCATCTTAAAGCTGAAAAGTAAATCTGAACAACTTAAGATGCAGGATCAGAAAAATGAAAAAGAACAACATCTCTCATTGATCTCCTTATGGAAAAAGGCAAAGAAAGGTCTCGGTCATGTTTCAAGAGCCCATCAGAACAATGGACAGATGACCCAATCTGCAATGAGTTTTGCGAACTGTCAGCTTGCATGACAGTAGTGAACAACACAGCTGAAAGGGGAATAAGTCGTATTGAAAAGTACAATGACAAAACAGAAATGAACAGAAACAGTTTATTCTTCAACTCGTCACAAAGCATTGCAAGAATTTTTCAGTTTCATCAAAGACAACAAGTGGAGAACAATTGTGTGCTGTTCAGTTCAGATGACATAAAAACTGCCAAATTGAGTGCCTCTAAATATTGTTTATTTTAATTTTGTTCTGTATCTATTTATAATCTTTTATTGAATTTATTAAAAACATATAACATTCCAGAAAACCAAATCAAAACTTAAAAAAACAAACCCACCCATGTAAATGTTGTTCGTTTTCAATAAAATTTTGTGTATTTGTTAAAAATATGATAAAGAATGAAGTCAGCCATGTGGAGAATTTGAATCTAGTAGATTTTTTTTGTTTTGAACCACACAAATGTAGTGTGTTGTAAAAGATAATGTGAATGACCAGGCCTCATGTATAATTCTGTGAGTACAATTCACACTAAAACATGATGTATGGAGAAAAACTTAAATGTGCGTATGCACAAAAAAATCCAGATGCATAAATCTGTGTATAGACCAACATCCACGTTCTTATGCTGCATAAGTCCCAGTTAGAGTGAAATGTAAAGCATTTGGAAGGGCCTGCCGCCCCACCAAGACTCCTCCTAGAATTACGCCTCTTTGAATATGCAAATCAGTAAGAATAGCCTCTTAAGTTCAGCGCTCTGTGAAAAGACATTGGCAAAAGCCAATGGGGAAAAAAGAAGAATTTCAGTGAATACCAAGTGGAGGCAAGGAAAAACGTACTATTTGTTGGTTTAAGCAGTGGTATAAACAACAAAAGAAAGTTGATGAAGTGACATAGAGTGGTGGAGAAACTCAAAAATTCAAGTTCAGAAAGTCGCACAGTGTCCAAAATAAAAAAGAAGTTGTCAGATATCAAAGTCACCGCGAAAAGGCGAGTTGCAGCCCACCATCCAATGGAAGCGTAATAGGATACAGAGAAAAGAAAAAAAAAAAACAGGGACACAGTGGAAAAAAGGTCGAAATTTCCACTTTAATCGCATAGTTTACTTTGTCATTAAATAGAATGATATAAACTTCACCTTATAATTGTTTAATTTACTAGTTTCTCAAATCCCATCATAACTAAAGTAGCACATTAAATGCTTCATATTCTATGTGTTCTTCTATGTACTCTATGTGTGTGAATCACTATGTGCTTCTTAAATGGGCTTTTTCTTACTCCGACAGGACACAGAATACATTACATTCATGATATCACAGCTCTCCGGACAATTTAAATACTAAGATGTATACTTGATATCATTTTCATGACGATAGTAATTAAAGCATGTATTAAACATGGGAGCATGGTATAAATGTAATGAATTATTATTATTATTATTATGGTAGCGAAGTGGTAGTGACGAGCTGGCGCTATGGAAAATAAAAATTTATGTATTAGCATAAATAGACATAAAAGTAATTAACAGCTTCTGAAGCATTAGATTTAGCATAAATTAGACATGACAAACAAATAAGATATGTCAAGCAAATAGTTAAATAAAGACATTAGTCATATTGCATTTTTTAGTTAAGCTTGAAGCAAAATTACCAATATTGGGAAACTTAGAAAGATAGAGCAGGAAGAGAATGACGTACAGAAACTACCCGAGGACAGCAGAAGGGGGAATAAGGAGAACACCTGTTGTCTGAAGGCTAGGAAGCAAGGAATGATACCAATGACTGAATACAGGAAAATGGTCATGGTAGGCACGTGAGAAAACCAGCTTGAACAGTGAGTCAGCAGAAACAGCAAAGGCATTGTTACAACCAGGTCAAGATGATGTAATGTATGGAAAATAAAATTAGTGTATTCATGTATTAGCATAAATAAATATAGAAAAATATATAAGCATTAACCTTACTGCAGATATTAATGCAAGTAAGGCCTGCCAAGCAAATGATTAAATAAAAGCACATGCCATATTTCTTTTTAATTAAAGCTTAGCACCTAGCCACCAATATAAAATAGCTTGAAAGCCAAGGAAGGGGAAATGATAAGAGAAAGCCCAAAAATGGAAGAAGGAACATCTGCCTGGCCGAGGCCAATCAAAATAAGAAAAAACAGAAAATAAAAATGAACAATAGACAGTAAAAATACCGGTGGCCAGCTGCAGAAGGAAATCAGGAGATAATAATGGTTCCCATGAGAACTCGGGGTGCCGGCTGGATAGGTGCAGATGGGAGTCAGAGGGAACAGCAAATGAGCTAATTTGAGAGAGGTCAGGATGATAAGAAAAAATTATATAAACTTTGATTTCTGAACTGTTCTGGGCTCAGTCCAATTTGGCCATATGGGGTTGGGTCCGTGTTATTATTGTTGTTTTATTGCAATAAAACCATATACTCTGTTTGCCTATCCTATGTCACCTAATAGCTTTCATTTCAGGCAAAAACCTCTCGGTGCGTCTTTTGCTCCGAAATTTTTGCCACGACAGATTTGGTGACCCTCGACGTGAGAAGAGATAAGGCGGCTGTGCGGATCCCATGGCAGGACGGCACTCTGTGAAACGAACACAGATGGTGGCCACCTAAAAGGTAAGCGATATTTTGCTATACTTATTTGTGTGAAGTTTCAAAGAGCGTCCGCCCCTCCAATGGAGACAAGCGGCAGAAAGCCTCTCTAAAAAGAACGAGGTAGGAAAAAGGGATGGGCACACAGACTTAAATGGAATGTGTGAAGGCTGTACAGCTGATGTGAGTGTGCTTGTATGAATGTTAGGTAAAGTATATAAACACTCCAATCTCAGGGTGACGGATGGTTGCACAAGTAATGGATGGTACTGAAAGCCTATTAATACTAAGGTTACCGTGATGACGGTAAACTGTGTGTAAATAGGTGTGGAATTCCTGAACTAACACCCCTTGCTGCAGCTGTACATGTTCTCCAGTGAGACGTTCCAAAAATGGAAGAAGGAACATCTGCCCTGCCGAGGCCAATCAAAATAAGCAAAAACAGAAAATAAAAATGAACAATAGACAATAAAAATACCGGTGGTTAGCTGCAGAAGGAAATCAGGAGATAATAATGGTTCCCATGAGAACTCGGGGTACCGGTTAGACAGGTGCAGAGGGGAGTCAGAGGGAACAGCGAATGAGTTAATTTGAGCAAGGTCAGGATGATAAGAAATAATTATATAAACTTTGATTTTTTTAACTGTTCGGGGCTCAGTCCAATTTACCCGTATTGGGTTGGGTCCGTGTTATTATTGTTGTTTTATTGCAATAAAACCATATACTCTGTTTGCCTATCCTTTGTCTCCTAATAGCCTTCATTTCAAGTAAAAACCTCTTGGTGTGTCTTTTGCTCTGAAATTTTTGCCACGACAGCGCCCCATCCAGAGATTGTTCCTGCCTCCTGCAAGATGCTTGCTGCACTGTGCATGTCCCTTGATGAAATTATTTATTGCAGCAGTACTGTCTCTTTCAAATGTACTAACCCCCAATTCCTGTCCTTCCTTTTCTTTCTACAAGGACCAATCGCCACACAATCAGCATTTTAAAAAATTTCAAGCCATCTGTAAGCTTAGAATGCTGATTGTTCAAAACTTTTAAGGAACATTGAAATATGTTTGTAGTACATGTTTAATTATTCCACCCATCTACCCACAAACAGCGCGAGGCAGGAACAATCCCTGAACGGGGTTCCAGTTCAGCACTACCACTGTCCACCGTGTCCACATGTTTGATTATTAATAGTATACATTATTTAAATGAAGTTAAAAATTTATCTGTATAATGTAATATATATACTTAATTGCATTTCATCTTAAAATGACATCAAGAGCTCCAAGAAGATAGTGCCTGGAAATGTAAATAAACTTAGAAGCCAGTCGTCATCACTGTAAATATGCACTCTCTTCTATTAAACTGAATTGAATTCCTTTATTGTTATTGTTATTATTGTATGGTACAATGAGATTCAATATGCAAATCCTCCAGAAACTTATTTTCCTATAAAATGGTAAAATAACAAACGTCATTGAAGTAGTGAAAGAAATTGGCAACTGTGCTGCTGCAACAACAAAATTTGATACGTCTGAGAAACTGAAGCGAGATTGGAGAAGGCAAGAAGATGTAAAAAAAAAAAGAAATTAAGTGTCGTATTTTTGAACGGGTGTATAAGTTGGGGTATGAATTTATGATCGATTTTTCGGATTTCAAGACCCAACTTATACGCGAGTATATACGGTATTTGATAAAGCAGCGTCAGGAATGTGAATCTAAAAAATAAAGGGAAACCACACAGGAACTGTGGCATTGCTTTAACGCTGAGTGCTGCCAGTTTGCAAAATCAAGTCGAAAACTTATGTAAACAATTGTTTGAGCGGGCATTAGAATGTGAGTGACTTTATGCTAAGTTTAGTTTTTATAGATTGCGATGTGACGGAAATCTCTTTCAGTGAAAAGCATGAGTTTAGTATCATGCTTTGAGTGAAAAGAGCAAAAGATGGTTAACCAGTTGTTGCCTAAATTTATTTACAATTAAATAAAAAAAGAAATTTGTGTTTTTGCTGTCAAGCAGATGCTAAATTAAGTGGAGATTGTTAATTTGAATATAGCACACAAGCAAGCAATAAGCTGGTATGTATTTTTATCTTAGTACAACTTTCCTCAAATTTGGACAATTTCTTGAAATTAGCAGCCAAAATCCACATGCCACTTCGCTTCCATCAGGTGGATGTACTTTCTACTACGACTGCTAGATGGCGTGACCAATGCTTCCAATACGATCCTTGGTATGTATTGAATAAGCATTGACCAGCATTGGCGGGATACATACGCCACCTCGACTGCATTCACGCTGGGAGCGGTTTGAAGCGATTTCGCGTTAATCGCCTACAAGGGGTTAAGTGCAATGCCTATGACTTAGTAAATGTAACAGCAACAACATTTTTGGTCATAATGAGAAGTAAGATTTGCATTCTGTAAACTACAAATAGTTTTAACGGTTTATCAGGCAGAACACAAGCTGAAAGTCAGAAGTTGTGAAGGTCAGTCTTAAAGTCAGTTCTGAAACAAAAAATATTACCATTACACAACCCTGAGGAATAATCAAAAATGCCTGAATCAAGAGGAAAAAAAACCTAACCCTAATCAAACCTAAGACACGAAAGAAAAAAATAACCAGAGGCAGGAGTAAGGCCTCAATACAGTATTGCATGTTTGTTGCCTTATAAGTTAATTTCAGGCAGCTCAGGATAAAAAGGCCAAGCCAGAGGTTAATTGTATGTAAAGGGTTGGCTGAAGGCAAGCAATTAATAGAAAAAAAGAGACACAGAAAAAAATAGATAGATAGATAGATAGATAGATAGATAGATAGATAGATAGATAGATAGATAGATAGATAGATAGATAGATAGATAGATAGATAGATAGATAGATAGATAGATAGATAGATAGATAGATAGATAGATAGATAGATAGATGTATAATGTGCCACAGTACATTTAGAGCATATTGACTCCAAGTCCAGGCAATAGGTGCAGTGGGAGGACTCACCTACAGTACTTAGCTGGGATACCTTTAGGCTGTTAGATTGTATATTCAGGGTGAAACAACTGGAGGACCAGCCAGAGAGAGTGTCATTCCAAGTAAAATTCTTCATTACTGTCATACATTTCAGCAATGCCAGATATTGGGCTGAAAATACCAAACAATGTAACATGCTTGTAACAACAGCCAAGCAATCACCATTTTATCTTTAAATTCTGTGCATGGGTTTCTTCCAACAATGTTCTTGAGATTCTCTGGAATGCCTAAGTGATCTCTGGAATATGGCTGTGCAAGAAGAAAGGCAAAAGTCAACTGAATAACTTAATTAACAATGTCAACAGTTGGTCAGAAATAGGCAGAAATTATTTAAGGATAATCATTCATCCACAAGAACAAAAATATTAAGAACTTGAACATATGGAATGTCAGATTTGAAAGATTAGCAGCATATGGCAAAAGACAGGAATCAACACTGGATGGGGAATCTGTCCATTGCAGGGTCCAGTCTTATAAGGCAATCTTTGGATATCCAAGTAATCTATGAGACACATTTTGAGATATGCGAAGAAACCCGGAGCACTCAAAGAAAAAGTAAGCATCATCTGGGTGTAAAAGTCAAACTCAGAATCCCTGATCTGTGAGGCAGCAGCTATAACCACTACACCACTGCAAGTGCTATCCTTTTTGAAAAAAAAAATCAGTTCAAGCTTTGACAAAGATGGAGACTCTGCCTTGCCATGAACCTCTCTAAATTTTCAGATGTGTTCAGATCTGATGACCAAGAAGACTGTGGTGTGTGATTAACAGTTATACACATCATAAAATTCTGGGAATGATTATGAAAAAAAAAATGTTTTATCTTGAGTGACAACCTGATGCAGTATTGCAGAAACCACAATCATTACAAAGTTTAAAGAATTGATTCTATCTGCTAAAATGAAGAGTTCCAGACTTACACCAGGAAAACACACCCATTCCATTTAGGAATAGCCAGATTCTTTCAATAGCAGGCACTCAAAAATATCAGATTTGTTTGATGGATGCCATATGTTCACCCAAGCTATACACTTGCATGGAACAAAACATGATTCCTCTGATCTACTGGATTTCACTCATACTCTCTAGTCCATTGCCTGTTCACTTTGCATAAGCATTAAACAAGTGTCATTGGGTGTAATAAGCATTTTATGTTTTGTAATCAGACAAACAGTAACTTTCTGTCCAGCGTTCTAGATGGGCTACTAATGGTTAAAATGCCCCCTCTTTCCCTAGATTGAATGATTTGGAGTAAATGGTCTGGAACTAATGCACAGACTTCACAAAATCACCATCATGTTTTTCCATACGGTTATCCTTTCTCAATAATGTCCTTGTCCATGAGTTCTTCGCTTTACACAATATTTTACAGTAGGTTGAGCTCACTTCATTGTCACTGAAGTTTCTGTCAAATGTGCCCAAACAATCATTATGATCTCATCTTTTAGTCATGTTAGACAGAGTTACAAGCAACAAGGCCTGTCCAGCTATTTTTCACAACATTGAGAATTCTGGCACCAGTGATATGGAAGAATCTGGATTCATTTTAATATGCATTTTGTATTTGCTCAAATGTGTGCACTTTTTGACCCATCTTTGCATATATTATTTCCTTGTAATTATATTGCATATTATATGTACTATTTTGTACATAGGGTGAGTACAGTGGTGCTTAGACATCTGACAAATGAATAGCTGAATAAGGACTAGCAAAGGACTGGCTATCTCTTCAAATTGATTACCCTTAATCAGTGAGGCATGACCAGTGGCATTATTGGCATGCAAATCCTAATGAAGCCACATGGATGCCAACAGAGATACTGTCAGAAGAACAGAAGCAATCCTGAGAAGCTGCGCAGAATGTGTATGGCTGTGAGTGACTGAGACAGAGAGGTGATCAAGCACTTAAACTTACAAAACTCTCTTGCTTAAATTGATTGGCTTAAGTATGCATAAGCTTTGGGAAGAATGTTGGCATGGATAGGCTTACAATTTTAGGAAAAGTGAGTGCAGATACTGTTGCCTCTGGCTACATGTGAGCAGTGTAAAGTTTACCCAGGAGCATGAATGTGCAAGGCAGTGGGTGTAGAGGAAAAAGAGTATTGGAGCCACATAGAAGGAGCTATGCAAGAGTGGAGCAGTAATAGCGGTCTTTCAGTGTGGCCAAGGAAGGAGGCAGCCTCCAGGAACCTTATATGAAGGACCAAATGATAGACACTGCATTCACTAGTGTATTAGGCTACATGAAATGTAAACCAAGTAATGGCTTAAAAAGTTATACAAAAGAAGATATACAATACAATCAACAAGGACAGTATTAAAAGAGGCCTCAATATCAATATCAAATACTCAACAATGAACGTAGAAATGCAAATTAATATTCATACATTTCAAATTTTTGTTCAGTGGGAGAAGTTATAAATCATATTGTACATAAATAATCATGGGAAAACAATTTTATTCAAAAGTTTTTCTACCTGAAAAAATTGTGTTGATTATGATAGCCACCTTCAATTTAAACACAAGTATGCAAGTTGAGTGTATTGTGTAGGAATTTGAAGAAACATGACACAAACGTTTATTGAAGTTGTGTGTTTAATCACTTAGTGTTAGTGTTAGTTCAGTTGTGCTAAAAGGTTTTGCTGTTGATGTTCATTTATACCCAGCATCTGATGCGTCTCGTTTCAGTGTCCAAGTTGGCCAGCACTGAATGATTCCACTTGCTCTGATACTGCTTTTTCAATGGTGTAGTGATGTCCTATTGAAACCTTTCACCATGTTTGTCATTGAGTTCATGAAAGTAGCCCAGGTGTGAATCCAAAAAGTTGAATCTTCAGTGACATATTGCACTTCAATGATTTTGCATACTTGAAGCGAATTAACCTCCAGCTGGACATAGTTTGGTGCTCTGTAGTAGCTGAGAAATTCTCAACAACTTCCTTGAATGCTTTCCATGCACTTTCCTCCAGTTTCATTAGGTTATCTTTGAACTGCATGTTATTGATTATTAGTCTGATTTGTGGACTAACAAAAATGACTTCACTAATCTTAGCATCAGTTATTCACAGAAACATTTGTCTTAAATATCCAAGTCCGTCACCTTCCTTGTTCATCAAACACTTTCATCGATTCAAGTTTTACATGAAGAGGATGCAAAAGTGCTATATCTTTGTGGAGTTGACACAGTTTATATGCAACACTTTTCTTCTTAGGAACTACATGTTTATGAAGCACCCAGTTCTTTTTAATTTAATGAGATTCTTTAGCTTTCCCATTTGCAAAATAAAACAATATTTGTATTTGGGATATCTGAGCTGCATTTCTAGTAGCAGTGCCAACTACTTTTAGATCACCACAGATGTTCCAGTTGTGGTTGTTGTACTACAGTATATATGTATAATTACATTATGAGAGCAAATCAGAAAAATAGGCAATTACAATATAATAGTTAAGGTAAATTTTGTGATCACTTGGCCAAAATCCATAAGATATACCCAAAAGTGTTCAGGAAGCATCTTGGTTGTCCAGTATAATCAATATGATTCACGATAATAACGAGAACTACAAAGAGATGTTCAAAGATCACATACACTTTAAATTGTGACACAAAAAATCATTCAATTGGTCACTTTAAATAATAAGTTTGGTATTTTTCAAGTCAAAGTTATTTTTTCACAAACATAACATATAGGGTGGTCCAGATCTAACTATGCAACTGCATAGTTAGATCTGGACCACCCTGTATATGCATCTGCCATGTAAAATTGTTTTCTAAAGTTAATTGCGTTCTATAAATTCAAATAAATATCTTGCCCATACTGACGCTTTACATTGTGTTCTATGGGGCACGGAGGAAAAGCTTAAAAACGTACAAAATATGTTAATTTTATCAGCCAAGACAGTTACACACACATTGTTAAATCATTTAAATATGTCATTTTTGAACAAAAAATACCAATATTATGAGATTCAAGAATTTTAAAAAAAGACCAGCTGTGCACGATAGCTCAGCATTTAGTCTTCCTGCACAACAAACTTTCACACATGATTTCCTCCTGACAGAACAAATCCCAGTAAAGTTTTCATTCCACGTGATTGGTTTTGTTGTGATGTACATGAAAATTCACACAAGCGAATAGAAAATGTATCCTTGTTACGAGAAAAATATAGCCAGGAATCTATACTAATAAAAGGCAAAGCCCTCACTGACTGACTGACTGACTGACTGACTGACTGAGTGACTCACTCACTCACTCACTCACTCACTCACTCACTCACTCACTCACTCACTCACTCACTCACTCACTCACTCACTCACTCACTCACTCACTCACTCACTCACTCACTCACTCACTCACTTATCACTAATTCTCCAACTTCCCGTGTAGGTAGAAGGCTGAAATTTGGCAGGCTCATTCCTTACAGCTTACTTACAAAAGTTAGGCAGGTTCCATTTCGAAATTCTACGCGTAATGGTCATAACTGGAACCTCTTTTTTGTCCATATACTGTAATGGAAGGCAGCAAGATGGCCGTAGGAGACGGAGTTGCGTGTCACGTCATCACGCCTCCCACGTAATCACGTGAACTGACTGTGAACTCAGTACGTAGAAAAGAAGGAGGAGCCCCAAAGAGCGCTGAAGTAAACATTCATTACACAATTGACAAGGCAGCGAAACAATAAGAAGCGAGTGAGTGACGTATACAAGCATCTTCATAAGACACGAGGTATAAAAAAGCACAGTGTAAACCGTAAGTTTAAATTAAGTTTCTAGAAACGCTCCTGCTGCCGTTTGCAATACCATATTCACGAGATACAAGTTTACTGAGAAGACATGAGGTATAAAAAAGCACAGTGTAAACCGTAACCTTAAATTAACTTTATAGAAACGCTCCCGGTGTCGTTTGCAATGCCATATTCGCGAGATACAAGTTTAATGAGAAGACACGAGGTATAAACGAGAGTTTGGATCACTTTGTAACAGAGTTAAAATTGCTGTAGCGAGAAACTTTTAACTGCCGGGTCTTAGCTAACATTAAATAAACCCGTGGACATCGCAACATCACACAAGAGAGCGGCTCACGTGAAGTGACTGAACGCAGCAGGAGTGATCACTTTGATGAATCAAACCTGTTCAAAAAACACATTGCACAATTGATAAGGTAGGAAAAGAATATGAAACAAAGCACGGTATAAACCGTAACTTTAAATTAAGTTTATAGAAACGCTCCCGCTGCCGTTTGCAATACCATATTCGCCCCTGCGAAGCGCGGGGATTTTGCTATATATATTAAACTATTTCAACCATTCTATGATCTGCTTCTCGCAACTGAAAGTGGGCACCGTGGCAGAAGTTAGCCGACTTGCTGACCAACCACAAGCGTTACCTGGTAGGTAACCACCCATACAATCAGATTGTGAATCAGACCACAAATGCCTGCAATGTAATTACCCCGATCTACATGCTGTCAAATGAACGAACCACACGCCGTGGCACAACGTTAGGGGCTTCGCCTCTAGTGCTGACGTCCGAGGTTCGATTCCCGTAAGGGAGTGCAGTGAGTGTGTACGCCTGATGAGCCCACAATTACGGCGAAACACGTGTCGCGTACTATGCATCTTCAAAGCACGGTGTAAACCGTAAGTTTAAATTGAGTTTATAGAAACGCTCCCGCTGCCGTTTGCAATACCATATTCGCGAGATACAAGTTTAATGAGAAGAGTATAAACGAGACTTTGGATGACTTTGTAACAGAGCTAAAATTGCTGGAGCGAGAAACTTTTAACTGCCGGGTCATGTCGCATGTTCTCGGGTGGGTACACCAAAAAATGTATACATTTATGCATGTAATGGGCAAACAAAAAATGTACTATACCCGAAAGCACTGCAGTAGTACTCAATGTATCTTTACTTCTTAAATGTTAACGTTTTACTGTTTAATAATTTATACGCTTCTTATATGTTGTTCAAATTCTTTTATCAAAATACCAGTAACAGCGCACTGCACGATAACGTGGAGTGAATACACTTGACATGAGCATTCATGTTATTTATCCTCTTTCTCTGTACGTTTACCATTCGTTTGCTCAGAGGTTGATGCGCTTGCTGCTTAATGAGCAGCTCTTCACCCTAGCGTCCCACTGCTTCTCTTCTTTCGTTGGCATCTTTTCCCGTTAAAACTGATTAAGTTAGTTTTTGTGTTGTGATAACTTAGTATGTTTTCTTTAATTTTTCAGTTAAGCTGGCACTTAAGTCTTCAATCTGCCTCAAGAATGATTAGCGAAGGTGGTAGGGAATGAAAACGGCAGCCGTAGGCATCCGCCACGGCCGCACTAGTGCGTGCAGCTGTGAGTTGATTCTACAATAAAATAAAATAAAGATAAAAAGAGTAATAAAATCATCACCCCAAAAGTGAATAGTAGACGTGACGTAGTATATGTGTACCAAATTTCAAGTCAATAGGTGAAATGGTTTGCGAGCTACAGGTGATTTAAAATCCTG